>NW_023270494.1:2473005-2491123 GCF_011800145.1 Mirounga leonina
CCCCGGGCCCAGGTGGAGGGAGAGGTCCCGAGCTCTCATCTTTACTGTGACTCAGGTGTTCTGGCCTATGGCCTCATGGCTGAGGTCTTAGTGGCAGAATCAGAATCAGGGCCTGCTGTAATGGGCCTTGTAGTGCCCCTGATCACATAAGGAGCTTGGATTTGGGAATTCGGGAGACCTGGTTGGCATGAGCCTGGGAAAGTGCTGTGTCTTCTTAGAACCTCCATCTCCTCGTTCATAAGATGAGGACAGTGACATTTGTTGTATGGGGTTACCCAATGAATTCACTGCCGGCTTCCTTCCCCGCACCCCCTGCCTTGCTGGTTCTCCACCCTGGCTGCCTGCGAGAATCAGGGGACCTTTTATACTCTCATGCCCAGGCAATTCCAGATGCTTCTAGAGCGGTGATTCTCACCTGGGGCCGATTCTGCCCTAGGGGACATGTGGCAGTCTCAGGACACATTTTGATCACAACCGAGGATGGGGATGTGATTGGCTAGTGGGTAGAGGCCAGGGAGGCTGCTCAACACCCCACAATCCCCAGGACCGCCCCCCATGACAAAGGATCCTGCCCACGTGTCTCAGTGCCAAGCCTGAGAACCCTTCCCAGACAGACGGGCGGCCCCAGAGTAGGGACATTGTTTTGTTTTTCCAATTGTGGTAAAGTACACATAACACAGAATTTGCCACTGTAGCCGTTTAAAATTGTACAATTCCGTGGCCTTTAGCACATTCAGTTGTGCCGTGGTGACCGCTGTCTAGTTCCTGAACTTATTCCCCACCCCAAAGAGAAGCCCCGCGCCCACTAAACCGCCACTCCCCATTCGCCCTCCCCCAGCCCCGGCAACCACTAATCTACCTTCTGTCTCTGTGGGTTTGCCCGTTGTGGACGGTTCCTGTAAGTGGAATCATGCCACGTGTGGTCTTTGTGTCTGGCTTCTTTGAGCACGATGTTGCTGATGTGGGCCTCCTGTTCATGGCTGGCTAATATTCCAGGCGATTCCGACTGCCGTTGGATGCGAGAGCCCCGCTCTGTACCGCATCGCATGCCAACTCCCGAGCGAAGGTGGGGGGGGCATCTCTCGGGTGCCGGGGTTCCGCGGCCGCGTTAGGAGGCCTTTCGGGGGTAAGGCTTCTGGAGCCGTATGTTTGCTTTCCAGACCCCGGCCCCACCCAGTTTCGTCTGGGGTCATCTGTTTGCTTAGAGCTGCTTCACAGATGGTGGATAGGTCTCTGGGTGTGCAGAGAAGACCGTGGTGTGGTCGGGGAGGTGCCTCCACTGCAGAATCCCTGCAGTTCTGTGGCGCTTCTTCTGGCCCGAGCAGTCTGGCGAGGCTGGGGCTTTGTGCTGCGACAGGACAGAAACGGACGGGAGCCCTCCCTGCCTCCTGGTCAGGAGCATGTCCTCAGCCTGGGGTAGGGGGGTTTGACGTGGACACGGCCTGCATCCCGGACGGGACCTGATGGGTGTTACACGGAGGCACACTGGTTCCCGGCCCAGCTGCACATGACAGGTCTCTGGGAGCTTTAAAAAGCAGATGTGGATTCTGGAAGGGGCTGGACGGGCCCTGGAATCTGCATTTATTATAGGCCATTTTGACGAGAGCCAGATTTGGGCGCTGGGCCAGTCCCCGCAGTGCACATTCACTTGCTCCTTTGCTCTCCGAGCCACCATACCGGAGACCGTGGAAGCAAGGATGGTGCTCCTCCACTCCTTCCCACCCCCACGCAGTGCCCCCCGGTGATGGGGCTGGAAATCCTGCACTAAAGGGTCAGCTGTATGGGACACTATAGACCAGGCACTCCGCACCCGGCTGCAGGTGAGGATGCCTCGGGCAGCCTTGCAAACGCCTAATGCCCAGGTGGCAGCCAGACCAACTAAACCAGAGCTGCTGGGAGGGGGGCCCAGGGGCTCCCAGAGTGCTGCCTGGTTGAGAACCGCGACCCTGAAGGGTACTACAGGAAGAGAGGTGTGGTCCTTGTGCCTTGGACAGAGAGGGCGTCTGGGCGGAGGTCCAGGGCGGAGGTCCAGAGCGCCGGCACCGGCTGGAGCAGACACCCTGCAGCCGGGCTTGGCTTTGAGGACTGGCATGTGCCCATAGCCGCTCCTGGAGCCAAGGCTCCTAATGTGACTGGGCACTGGGTCCCCAGGAGGGTGCGGGCAGGCTGGCTCACGGGATCCCTCTAGTGGCAGAACCCGAGAACTACATGTGGAGACTGACCGGTGGGCTGGGGATGGGTGAGGAGGAGGAGCACCCCCCCACCCCCCTGCATCTGAGAGTCCCTCCAACATTTCGTTATGTGAGGGCAGTATCCGTTCCTGTGCTACCTGTGGGGCATAGCCGGGCAGGGCTGGTTCCGAGATGGACAAGGCACCTGCTCTACCCTACCCCCCTCCCCCCCGCCCCGGCTCCCAGCACAGTGACGGCCTGAAATCCTTGACCAAATGAGCGCTCGAGGCCCACTGGGGAATGAGTGGCCGAGGAGAGCTGCTGTTCCAGCTGAGATCTGAGTCCCGGAGCGGGGTCGGGTTCTGTGTTCCCTCAGTGCTGTGCCTTCCACGGCATCAGGAATTAGGGCTTGGGATTGGCATGCAGGTGAGGATGATCATCGGGCAAGAGCAGCAGCAAGGTCACTGGCCAGCCTGTCATTTGTCTGTCCTGGAAGTTGCCCGGTCCAGTCTGAAGGGCCAGTGGGTGAGGGTGTAATATAGCAGAACCCCCGTGTGGACCCCCGGGTGGCCTGCCCATCGACCCCGGCCCTGGGAAGTGCATCAACGATGTGTATGAAGAGCTGAGCACAGCTCCTGTCTCCTAAATCGAATGTCTTCTGAACGCATTCTAAGGAATAATCTGAATTTCAGAAATAAAACACATTTGCGTGAAGATGGTCAACACAGTACTTTTTATAATGGAGAAAAGGGGGAAAGAATTTAAATATCCAACAGCCGAGAAGGAACTAGCTCAACTCTGGTTCACCCTACCAGACAAGGGAGTTTTATCTGGGGTCAGTGAGCCCCTGAAATCTTAGGCCACTTTTTGTCTGTGTGCTCACGGGCGCACATTTCCTGAGTTGGGGGGGCACCACGCGATCTCCGTGTCTGTGACTCCCGAACGTTCAGAACCTCAGTGCCACCAGAAGGAAGGACAGGCTGAACTGTCACATGGAGATTCACAGTGTCTCAGCAGCAAAGCAGGTGGCAAATCCCACGCACATTTTGGCTAAAGTCTATGAAAAGGCCCTGAGCGTGGGTGAGGCCATCCGGGGCAGGGAGGCCCAGGAGAACCTCCTGCCACGCGGGATAGACTCCAGATCTGTGCCTCCGACGTGGTGGCCACTGGCCCCCGTGTGCAGCTGGGCATCTCTGGAAATGTGGCTGGTGCAGCTTCAGGCACCGCGTTTTACGTTTACGTAATGTTGAGGGATCTAAATTTAAATGGCGTGTGCGGCCACCGTGTCAGACAACAGAGGTTAGAGGACGATGTGCCAAAATGTTAAGATACTGTGATTACGAGTAATGTTTTCCTTTTCTCGATTTTCAACAATGTTATTCTGTGGTTATATTCATTTTACGATAAAAACCGAGTTTTAAAACCAGAGAGCCCATTGAAGTCCTGCCCGACTCAGACTGGCTTCCCCCCAGCCTGGCCTGCAAGCTTGTCAGTGAAAAAGCTCTCCCAGGGCGCCTGGGTGGCTCAGTCGGTGAAGCGTCTGCCTTCGGCTCAGGGGTCGAGCCCCGCATCGGGCTCCCTGCTCCGCAGGAAACCTGCTTCTCCCTCTGCTGCTCCCCCTGCTTGTGTTCCCGCTCTCGCTGTCTCTCTCTCTGTCAAATAAAAAAAAAAGATTAAAAAAAGAAAAGAAAAGAAAAAGCTCTCCCGCGCTGGCCAGTCACTGAGGTCCTGCCAGGAACTGATGCTAATGACCTGCTAGCCGGTCCCCAGAGCTGGGCCCCCGCCCCCGGGGAGAGTTTCCCATCTCTCTGGATCCTCTGTCCTTCCTGGCGCGTGCTCAGGGTCGCCGTCCCAAGTGAAGGGCGGCGTGCGGGGTTGCAGAACTGGCTGGTGGCCTCTCACGGTGGCTTCCTGGGTGCCGTGGCCCAGCCTGCTCAGACATGGGTCTATGCGAGGGGGGCACAGGCCCCGGGGGGACGTGGGCTGGTGAACCCCGGGGCCCACCTGCCCTCGGGGTCCTGCTCGGATACCCACCTGCCTCCAACCTTTGCTCTTGGTCTTGCCCCAGGCCAGCCCGCCGTTCCGCCACCACTCCCCAGCCCTGCCGCCTGCGGCTGGAACCTTCTCCCCCGTGCCGCTGAAGCCCCAGCCAGCCCGCGGGCGGGGAGGACCCTCTGGGCACCTTGTTTGAGCTGCACCTGAAACCCGCGGCCTCGCACTGTGGCTGTCCTGTGAGCCTTACGGGTCTGTCTTGGCAGCGCCATGCCTCAGAACTTTCTGTGGCGATGGGCGCTGGCTGTCCAGGCGGGCATTACTGGCCACGTGTGGCTGTCGAGCCCTGGAAATGGGCCTCTTGCAACTGAGCAAGATTTTTAATTTTGTTGGTCCTCAATGAATTTAAATTCTTTTTTTTTTTTTTTAAAGATTTTATTTATTTATTTGAGACAGAGAGAATGAGAGGGAGGAGGGTCAGAGGGAGAAGCAGACCCCCCGCTGAGCAGGGAGCCCAATGTGGGACTCGATCCCGGGACTCCAGGATCATGACCTGAGCCGAAGGCAGTCGCTTAACCAACTGAGCCACCCAGGCGCCCCAATGAATTTAAATTCTGATAGCCCCACGGGGCCAGAAGCTTCTGGGTCGGGCGGTGCTGGTCCCCACGAGACGGTCACCGTGGGGAGGACGAAGGTGGCACAGAGGGCCCTCCAGATTCTCTGTAGGAAGAAAAGGGGTCACAGTACCAGTGGCCTGGTGCACCCTCCCCCGTGGCAGGTTTCCCAGGGGTGGCAGAGGGTTCAGGTGGCAGAAGCCCGGGAGGGGGAGCATCACTGCCCAGCTCCAGGCGTTCCCCCCGCCCGCGCCCCCCGCGCAGGACGTGAGGCGGAAATAAATGGTATCTTAAGTGCTTTTTGCCTTTAGGAGGAAACGGCTGTATGACACCAGGCTATCAGCCGTAAAGGCTGAATTATTGATATCTGTCGTCCTCGTCGGTGTAACTGGCCTGCGTGCACACGGGACAGACGGGAGGCGAGAACCCCGGCCTCTCAGAAGGATCTGGAAGCGGCGGGCTCAGGGGCCCAGGTCTGAACGCCTGGAGGTGTTGCTGCCGGGGAACTGCCGCGAGGGACCTGGGGGTGCCGTCCAGGGTCCCCCTAAGCCATCAAGGGCGGCTGGTGGTGTGAGACCGCAGTTCTCAGTCGCTTCCGGCGGTTTTCACGGATAGCCTGGCCATTCCTTTTCCGCACCTCCGGCCGGCAGGACGCCCATGCAGGGGAGGGGGCGAGAAGGACGTGACCCTGAGCAGACCAGGGCGTCAGGGGGGCCGGGGGAGCCTCCAGGCGAGGCGACAGCGTGTTTGCACTGGGGGACGTCCCGGGAGGCCGCTCCAGCAGCGGCAGGACCAGATGGGGGCGGGGAAGGCCCGGGGGCAGCCGCCACCACCCAGGAGAGGGGGTGCCCGCCTGCCCGACCAGCTTTGGGCCCCGGAAAGACAGGAGGTGGAGCGGCCAGGAGCTGGCGGGGAGGTAGAGGGGTGCGTCCCCTCCCTCGAGGTTTCAGGAAGCCACCTCTGCGCCCCGTCGTGGGCCTGCCCGGGGGCCCCGATGCCCCTGCGGATGCTCCAGGGACAGCCGCCCTCGCCCCTCCTGGGCCCTCAGCAGCAGCCTGGCAGCCGGGAACCTGGCAGCTTCCAACGATCTGTTGTTTGGGTTTGTTTGTGCTTCTGTAACTGGGAGCTGAGATTTATTTCTTTAAAACATCCCATCTCCCGACACCCTGCAATCTGTTCCGGGCTTCGTTAAGACTAATCTTGTCTTCTGTTTCTGTAGCACTCGGCAGGCTCCGTGCCGGCTTTCCTCCCTCCCCTCCGCGTGCCCCCCCCCCAGTCAAGGTGGCAGTCACCAGCTGCTCTGCTCGAGCCTGCGGTGGGTGACACCCGGCTCTGAAGGAGGCGGCTTCGCGAAGGGTGGTGGCAGGTCGGAGCCCTGTGGACCGGCCTGTGGCTTCCGGGGGGGCAGGCTAGGAAGCCTGGTGGGTGTCCAGGGCCAAGGACGTGCCCTTCACCGTCTGCCCTCAGCCGTGGGAGTCCCTTAGCAGGAGGGGCTGCCCGGGAGCCCAGGCTGGGCCTGGACAGTGCCCCGTCCTTCAGTGTCCAGCCTAGGGGGGCCACCTGGGCAGGGCAGGGACAGGCAGGCTTGATGGGAGAGGCCCCGTGGGTCCTGCGGGGCTGGGAGCCTGGCCAGCTCTGTGGTCAGACCCTGAGCCCCACCATGACCCCTAGGGCGTGACCTTGGCGATGTGTTTCATCTCCCCTTGCCTCAGTCTCCTCATCTGTGAAATGGGGCCATTGTGGGGATAGAGTAAGGCGGTAAAGGAGAGCGTGTGGGGAGGAGTCAGCCCCCCGTGGGTCACCAGTAGTTGTTAGCAGCATGGTCTGCAGGACGGGGACGGCCTGCCGGACGGGAAGTGCTTTGTATTGGTATCTGGGGGGTGCGGCGAGGAAGGACCACAAACCGGGCAGCTGAGAAGAGCAGAAATGGATTCTCTCAGTCTGGAGGCTGGAGGCCTGAGATTGAGGTGTCTGCAGGCCGCGCCCCCTCCGACAGTCTGGGGACGATACTTTCTGCCTCTGCCCACTTTGGGGGGCTCCAGGCGTTTCTTACGGCCGCGTCCCTCCATCCCTGCCTCTGTCCTCACATGGTCTTCTCCTCCGCGCGTCCGAACTCCTCTTCTCGTAAAGACTCTGCTCGCTGCGTGTCGGGCCACCTCATCTTGAGACCCTTGACCGACTATGTCTGTGCAGACCCCATTTCCAAAGACGGTCATATTGGGAGGTTCCAAGTGGACACGAACTTGGGGGACACTATTCAGCCCAGCACGAGCTCAGTGTGAGCTGGCGCATTTAATCCTTGAAGCAAGGCCCAGGGCCGGCGCCGTTCTTCCCCGACCGGGAGAGAGCAGAGGCGCTCACAGCTCGTGTCACTTGCCTGGGGTCACGGCGCACGGCTTGCTGGCCGAGAGACCGGCTTCGGAGAGAAAGCAGGTTGTATGCACGCAACTGGGTGTGGCCGGGTTCCAATAAAACTTTATTTATGGACCCTGAAATTTGAAATTCATGGAGCGTTCATGTGTCATGAAATATTCCCTTCCTTTTGATTTGTTTCAACGTTGAAAAATGTTCGAAACCGTTCTTCACACAAAAACCCGCTCATGGATGCTTGTAGCAGCTTCCGTCATAGCTGCCAACACTTGGGAGCAAACAAGATGTCCTTCGGTGGGTGAATGGACAAAGAAACTGTGGTCCGTCCAGACCAAGGGACTGTAGTCACTGCTAAAAAGAAATGAGCTACCAGGTCCCGGAAAGACCAGGAGGAACCCGGAATGCGTGTCGCTAAGTGAAGGAAGCGTGTGAGAAGGCTCCGTACTGTGTGATTCCAGCTGTGGGACATCCTGGGGGGGCAGAGCTAGGGAGGCAGCGGGAGGATCGGGGACCGGGGCTGCCGGCGGAGCGGGAGGGCGTAGGCAGGGCCTGGAGGACGCTCAGGGCAGTGAGGCCAGTCTGGATGATCAGAGTGGCAAGTGTGTGGCATTGTACCTTTGCCAGACCCACAGAGTGTGCAAGGCCAAGACGAACCCGTGTGAACTGGGGACTTTGGTTATTAAGGGTAATGAGTCGCTATTCGTTCATCAATTAGAACGAGCGTACCGTGCTATGCAAGATGTTAATAATAGGGAAATCATGTGCATGTGTGTGTGTTGGGGGGGGATATCTAGGAACCTTCTACTCAGTTTTTCTGTAAACCTAAAACTGCCCTAAAAAATTAAATATTCTTTTAAAAGCAAGTTCTCAGCTCTTGGGCTGTAACAAGGACAGACACCGGGAGCCATAATGTGCTGATTCTGGTCTCAACCAGCCCTGACCAGAAATGTAATGTTGAGCCCACGTACATGGTTTAAAATTTTCTAATAGTCTCATTTTTGAACACTTGATTTTGAAAGAACTGTAGAGTCACAGGAAGTTGCAAAAAAAAAAAAAGTGTGCAGGGAGGTCCCACGAACCCTTCAGCCAACCTCCCCCGGTGGCAACGTCCCACCTGAAACCATAGTACGCCTTCCAAGCCAGGAGGTCGAGGTGGGTACACCCCACAGGTCTGGCCAGTTTTCCAAGGGCCCATCGGGGGCTGTGTGCGTTCAGAGTTCTATACAGTGGTGTAGCTTTGTGTCACCATCAGCTCAGCCGGGACACCCCATGGCTCCCATATACCAGCTCGGAACCACTGAGACCGTCCTGCCATCGAATTGCTTTTGCATCTTTGCCAATAATTGGTTGGGCGTATTTGTGTGGGTCCAACAGCCACCCTTTTTAAAAAGTGAAAAAGAGACCTGTAAAATTAATTTTAACAGTTATCCAGCATGCCCCAAATATTACCACGGCAACATGTGATCAGCGTCCCATTATTGGTAAGAAGTGTTTACATTCTGTCTCCGGACTGAGTCTTGGGAACCCCACGTGTACTTTACCCGTAGAACATATCTCAGGGTTAACTTGCTGCCCTTCACGTGCTTGATATCACGTGTAGCCCGGGGCCACCGCATTGGCCGGCCCAGGCTGGCGTCCTGCTTTTTTTGTTTAGGTTTCTCTGGGCAGCCCTTTCCCCTGGATGTCCCTCTCTCTTTGTCCATGATGGTTGGGCAGCTTCTGGGGGAGGGCTGGAGAGTGTTCGGTTGCCTCTGCTAGGGAGGTTCTGCAGACCTGACCCCTCCCTGGCTCTGAGCATGGATTTGGGAGGTCCCCAGCCAAGGGCGTCACCCAAGGAAGCGATTGCACCTGGTGGGTCCCCTTGAAATCAAGTTGTTGCTGACTGCCCTGTAGAGGACCATCCGCTCTTTAGAAAGCTGGCCTCTTTCTATGAAAGCTGTCAGGACAGGGGAGGAAAGAAGTGCATTAATCCCTCCAAAACCGAGAGGAAGGAAGTTCAGCCTCCTGGAGAGGGAGCACTCCCTGGGGACTCGGGAGGCACGTTGTCCTTCCCTGCTCCGCTCATAAACCATGACAGCCCCTCTGGGGGTCCTTGATGCAACTTTGGATGATTTGTTGCACGGGGGCCGGAGGGATGCTCTCCGGGGAGCTCTTCCGCTCCAACGGCATGGAGCCACCTTCGGGAGCAGGAAGCCAGGGTCCCCCGGGGTCCCTGGGTGTTGCATCAGCCGCCCGGGCAGGGGGCCCGCAGCAGCTTCCCAGAGACCTAAGCATGAGGTCACAGAAGCAGTGACGTAGCAGTGCCTCCCAGGGACACGGGGAGCTCACACTGTCTTCAGGGACCCACGTCTGGCTGTTGCAATGTAACCCAATACCGATGAAATTCTCCCTAAAAGCGAGAAGCGGTGGCGAATGACCTTTGTCTTTTTTTTTAAGATTTTATTCATTTGACAGAGAGAGAGACAGCGAGAGCAGGAACACAAGCAGGGGGAATGGGAGAGGGAGAAGCAGGCTTCCTGCCGAGCAGGGAGCCCGATGTGGGACTCGATCCCGGGACTCCGGGATCATGACCTGAGCCGAAGGCAGACGCTTAACGACTGAGCCACCCAGACGCCCTGTCTTTTTTTTTTTTTTTTTTTTAAAGGTTTATTTGCTTATTTTAGAGAGAGAGAGAAAGAGAGCATGCAGAATGGCGGGGCAGAGGGAGAGGGAGAATCCCAAGCAGGCTCCACGCTGAGCATGGAGCCTGACATGGGGCTCGATCTCGAGACCCTGAGATCATGACATCTTGATCTGAAATCAAGAGTCGGATGCTTCACTGACGGAGCCCCCCAGGTGCCCCTGACCTTTGTCTTTTGATTGACATGTCCTCGTACCCACTCTGTTTGCCTTAGCATTCATTCCCAGCAGAGTAATCAGCAAGGACTTTTTTACTTGGGTTTTCTGTCCACTTTAACCAATGTTCCTCAAACATCTGTGATGCACAGGGGACCAACAGCTCCTGGCGGCCCCCCCCACCTATATCTGGAACACGCTTCCTTGCTTCCGGGAACCTGAAAGTATGGTTTCCCTGATGGTCCTGCCCCTTGAGAGCGGAGGCCTGGACTCCGGTGCAAGCAGGCAGCCTAGGACAAGTCCCTGGCTTTACTTTTGTGGCAGGCAGTGACACAGATGGTCCCCGAGCGTGGCGGCGCTGGAACTGAGCCGCGGGTCCCATCCCAGCTCTGCCCGGCCGTGTGCCCTGGCAAGTCCCTGCCCTCACTGCCCCCCTTTCTCCTCCACGCAGTGGGCACAGTGACCGGTGCGTCCACGAGGCCAGCATGGGGCGTGGCCCCTAAGTGCTCCCGAGGTCCGTGGCTAGGAGCCCCGTCTCAGCTGTGGGTCCCCAGGAGAAGGAGGGGCATGGAGACCGGCCCAGGGTTAGATCGCACACCCCTCTACTCTTACGTCTTGTTTGATGGTCTCCAAAATGGGGTGCAAACCCTTTCGAGAAGGGGGGCCTGTCCTGAGGGGCTTTGGAGCCTGAAGCGACTGTAGGAAGGAGGTGCCTGCCAGGGTTGGGGAACATGGGAGTAAGAAGCCGGCAGGGGGAATGTTCTGGAAGGGGGAGGGTGGCTGTCTTGTGGGTCACTGGAAGGAGACCCATACACATCAGGGAGGTGGGGTAAGTAAGACCCTGGGCCCAGCAGAGGGGGCGGGTAGGCAGGAGCCCCAGGGCTGGCGGTTAGGGCCGGACTCTGTAGATGGTAGAGGCATCAGGGTCTGTCTTGCTTCTGTAAATATTTAAACACTGGAAGGATTATTTTTGGTAGCTACGGTCTCTCTCCGAGCCTGGCAGGCTGCCGGGCTGCTGGGAAGGGTGTCGAGTGACTGCAGGCTCCGTGCTCGCTCCCCGTGCTCCCCGTTCTGGCGATCCTGTGGCCACCATGTAATTGGGGTCATGGACCCCCCCCCTTGGGGAGAGTGTGGACAGACAGAGGCTCCTAGGCTTTCCCCCGCGGGTAGGAACGACATGACAAATGTGGATGTCAGGTCTGAGAAGTTTCCCTGACAGCAGCTGCAAGGGACAGTTCTCTGCACTTCCAGACCGTGAGCAGTGAAGTGTAGGGCCAGGAGCCAGCCAGGCACCCCAGGGGGGTCGCCACGCTCTGCCAGAGCCACCTGGGGTGAAAGGGCGCATTGTGTGGCCCGCAGCGTGGGGGGAGCCCGCAGAGAGCCGTCTTTGTCGGGCCCCCTGGGCAGACGTGCGAGGAGCGTGCTTCCCGGGCAGCCCGGGCCCTGCGGGGCACAGGCGAGCACGTGAGCGCCCAGGGCCACCGGCCAGGGTTTTTGCGGAGCGGGCCAGCCTGGTCCCGGCCGGCTGCAGGATCGGGTCTGCCCGGGGCCTCGGCCTCACGGCTTCCCTTGGGAAGGAAGGACGAGGCTGGCAAACACCGCCCCCTGAAACTCCATTTTCCGGAGGTGGCACTTCGTGTGCCCAGCAGATGGCAGGCTTCCTCCAGATCAGCCAGGGGTGTCCCCTGCCCGCTGCTCCCGCCCGCCAGCTTCCCGGCCCCTCCCCAGCGCCCCGCCCCGCACCCGGTCCTCCGCTGATGGCCCATGGCCCAGGGACCTCCTCAAGGGGGGACCTCCCCTCCCCTTTGTTGCGGCCCCTCCTTGCTACCTCCTCTTTGGCTGGCTTGCTAAGCCCCTCTTAGCATGGACAGGAACCGGCCAGTGCCTGCAAGCTCGGCCAGTTACAAGGGCTGGCTGTGTGCTCTTGGGGAGGGGACGCAAGCTCAGGCCCACGCCAAGCGCCCTCCACTGTGAGACCGCCGGATCCTCCTTCCCCGTGGCCTCTCTGTTTGCAGACCATCCCTGATCCTCACTGACCTTCCACCTTCTCTCTGGGCGTTGTGGGTAGAGAGTTGCCAGCATGACCTCCCCCGACCCCACATCACGACAACCACGACCTCCCCAGAGACCAGACAGGTTCTAGACGGGCTTGGCCTTAGCCTCAGAGCAGAGGCACCTGGCTGCTATTAGACCTGGGAGTGGTCAGCTGGATGCAGACACCGGGATACAGCCTGGTTCTTGTCCTTTCCACTGGCCCCCGGCACCCTGGACACACGTGGACATGCTGTGTGGACACACTGACCCCAGGGCGTGAATAAAGAGTAGAGAATAAAGAGGAGGCACCCCCAAAGAATTGAAAACAGGGACTCAAACGGGTATGTGCACACCCACATTCAGAGCAGCATTACTCATGGTCGCCAAAACGTGGGAGCCACCCCGTGTCCATCGGTGGATGGATGGATGAACTACATGTGGTCCATCCACACGGTGGGATATTCAGCCTTAAGAAGGAAGGACATCCGGCCACCTGCCACATGGATGGACCTGGAGGACCTGTGCTCAGTGAAGTCAGCCACTCACAAAAAGACAGATAGTGTAGGATTCCACTTACACCCCAGAGTAGTCACTTATAGAGACCGAGGGTTGAACCGAGGTTGCCAGGGGCTGGGGAAGGGGAATGGGAAGGTAGTGTTTAATGGGGACAGAGTTTCACTTCGGGACGATGACAGCGTTCTGCTGGTGATGGTCGCACAACAATGTGAATATGCTTAATGCTACTGAACTATATACTTAAAAGGGGCTAAAATGGTAAATTTTATGTTGTACTTTGGCACAGTCGAAGCAGAGAGAGAGAAGGAAGAAGTTGAGGTCAGCAGGGTCACTGGGATGGCGAGAAACCACCTGGGTGTGCATCCTTCCAGCCTTCTGAGAACCAGTGTTTGCGATGAGTTCCAGTAAGCTTGTGCGGGTTGTCTGCTTGGACTTCAGGCTTCGGGAGGTCCCAGGCTGTTGGCTGTGGGCTCTGGGGCTGCTCGGCCTGGAAGGAGCCTGGCACGGCCACTGTGGTGCCCTAGCCAGAGGGGGCTGCCCTGCGAGATGGACACCAGCTCTCAACACGGCTTGTTCGGTCCTAGAGCCGCTTAGAGTAAAATCAGGAGCTGGGCCCTGGAAGCTGGTTCTTCTGGAGACTCCCTGGGCCAGAAAACCTGGAGGAAGCCGGAGGCTTGTCAGGATTAGATCAGGGAATAGATACCGCCGTCCCGTTTTCCAGAACTTCGAAAGACAGATTCTCCCCCAGTCTTCTGGATACTGGGGAACCGAGCAGGCCCCTCTGGGCGTGGGCCCTGGGCCCCATGGTAGAAGGGAGACACAGGGATGCAGCCTGGTTCTTGTCCTTTCCACTGGCCCCCGCACACTGGACACACGTGGACATGCTGTGTGGACACACTGACCCCAGGGCGTGAATAAAGAGTAGAGAATAAAGAGGAGGCACCCCCAAAGAATTGAAAACAGGGACTCAAACAGGTATGTGCACACCCACAATAAATAACTCCCTAACACGACCCCCCCAGCACCGCAGGAGGGTGCACCTCTACCCACTAGGCCAACACTGGGAATCCAGTTGGGGGGCATCAGGGCGGGGCTGGCTGGGCATGCATGCCTCGAGGGCACAGCTGTCCCCCGCCCCATCCCCCAGGAATCTCTTTCAATAATGTGTGCTGAGATTGGCCAGAGCCCATGTTTATGCCCCCTCTTAGAGTGTGAACACTGACTTTTCTATTTTAATGAAGGTTCTAGAGTCCTCCCAGCCTGTGGTGAAGCAGGCAAAGGGCAGCTCGGGGTTATGGGCAAAATGAGCAAGGGCTGCTGGAGAGGCCGCAGGAACCTGGCTAGTCAGAGTGGCACCCCATTATGTGCCGGGCCTTGCAGTGGCCACAATCAGGGGCCCAACCTGCTCTCCCTCTTGCTTTGGTTCAGAGCGGCAGGGGGTGAGGTATGGATTGGAGCAGAGACCCCCGGGCTGGCACCCCACCTGCCTGTAGGCACACCTGCCTTCTTGCTGGGATCCAGATGCATTGGCCCATTGTGGGTGTTTCCAAAGTCTGGGTCCAGAAACAGCCACCACATGGTGTGACCTCTGGGTCTGGCAGGTGTTCAAGTTCAACCATAACCTGCCCTGAAAAGGCCAGCATCCCTGACCTCTCAGGGGCCCCTAGTGAGGACCTCAGGCCATCTGCGGGGCCCACACCTGGGGTTATGGCTCATGGGGTGGCCTGGCTGGGAGCTCGAACCCATGGTGACTCAGCACCTCTCAGCTCTGCCATCCAGGGTCATCCTGTAGATGGAGCCTGTTCAGGCTTGCCCACACGGGGACCATGGGGCCTTTAAAACAGTTCTGAACTCGGCAAAGTCCCTTAGCCAGGGAGCGTTCTGGGGAGGGCAAAGACACGGAGCACTTATTAGGACTTTCTCTATGGCGGGCAAAAAAGCCCATGTCTTTTCACCCTTGAGATAATCTAGCGCCGCACTTCACTGGGGACCTCTCTGTCGCTCAGGCTCCGAGCAGAAAGGTGGCTTGCTCAAGGCCTCACTCTTCAAGAGGACAGAGCCGGCAGAGTCCCACCCACCTGCTCCCTAGACTGGTAGGCAACCAGTTAAGGAGGCTTTGGGCATTTTTTTTTTTTTAAGATTTTATTTATTTATTTGACAGAGACAGAGACAGCGAGAGCAGGAACACAAGCAGGGGGAGTGGAAGAGGGAGAAGCAGCCTTCCCGCTGAGCAGGGAGCCCGATGCGGGGCTCGATCCCAGGACCCTGGGATCATGACCTGAGCCGAAGGCAGACGCTTAATGACCGAGCCACCCAGGTGCCCCAGAGGCTTTGGGCATTTTAACCGCCTGCGGGGGAATAGCCCATGAGCTGTGGTGTGCCCCTGGCAGGGCCTCAGCTCGGGGGACCCCACTCCAGTTATTTAATGGGCAAAATGCATTCCTGGTGCTTTTCCATCAGGGGAAAACAGTGTTGCTGGTCAGGGTCTTAAGTGGCACCCCACATCTGGGGTGCCCTCAGGGCCCCCTGGAATCCCGCCTGTGAGTGAGATTACCAGGTCGCTGTGCCTTGGCCTTTCACACCCAGTTCGAGTTTGAATAATAGACAGTAGAAAAATGTCCCACTGACCCCTCTGCATTTTTTTTGTTTTTTTTTAATTCCAATTTAAGAAACATCCTTTTGGGAAATCTTTTCCTCCTTTACTGATTGAAAGGCTTCTCCTTGGCAGGACTGAGGGGTCTGGATCCCCAGAAAGGGCCTGGCATGAGAAGGCAGGTGTGGGTTGGGGTGTGGTGGCCCCAGCCAGCTCAGCTGGAAACGGGGAGTCACAGCCAAGCCCAGGACTCAGCAGGACTGGCCGGGACAGGCTCCACTATACCGGGCAGAATTAGGCCTTGATTTTTTGAGGCTTTAACCAACAAAACAAGCAGGGGGCACTGAGTTTTGCTTTGTAGCTCATTACCAATTAAAGGGCCAATATCCCACGCATAGAACCTTCCAGAAAAATGCCCTTCACCCCTAAAGTTAATGATTTGAGTTTTGTTCCCTGTCTGTTGGAATTGGTTTGCTGAGTGGCTAATGTCACAGGAATTTAGATTCACCAGGAGAAGCCCCGGCTGGTGGAGCAGGGTGCAACCAGCTGAGCCATGTCTGACCTTCCTCCGTCGTTTGATGATCGGGCAAATCCGTGGCCAGGAGCCCCATCCCGGTTGTGCCCACCACACCCCTCGGGAACATGCCTGGTGGAGCTGACTATGGGTTTGGATTTGACGCATAGCTCTCTACAGTTGACAAAGGGAGACTATGTCAAATTTGGGCAAATTGGCCACAACCATTGCTGGAGCCAGGGAGAGAGGCCCATCAGCTAGAGTGACTTCTTCGGGGAGTGTTGCTTTGTTTTTGTTTTTGTTTTTGTTTTAAAGATTTTATTTATTCATTCGAGACACACAGAGAGAGAGAGAGAGAGAGAGAGAACACGAGTGGGGGAGAGGCAGAGGGAGAAGCCGGCTCCCTGCTGAGCCAGGAGCTGGACATGGGGCTCGATCCCAGGACCCTGGGATCATGACCCGAGCCGAAGGCAGATGCTTAACCACCTGAGCCACCCAGGCGCCCCTGTTGCTTTGTCTTGTGACTTTGGATAGAACATACAAGACAGGGCAAATGCCTGCTTGCCGAGGAGCCAGGGCTGGTGGCCAGGCCAGCATCTATCTGGCAGATGTCTGGGAAAATGTTCAAAGTAAATAAATGTGACGATTTCTGGGTGGGCGTGATACCTTCCCCTCTTTCCTAATCCTCACGCCTGGGGCGGGAACCCCAAGGGCAAGTTCTGGTCCTTTTGCTACAGAAGGTCAGCCTGGGCCTGGACCGGAACAGGGAATATTGGCTTAAAACCCACACCTCTGTACGCGTACACATGCACTGTGCTCGTGCACGCATACATACGTGCCCATGCACACAGACTGCACACGTGATACACGCGGGCACGCGGGCATGCGCACACATACATGCAAACACAAAGTTTCAGAGAGAAAAGCTTGAACATCTTTTGTTTGAGTCTGAAGGAAATACTCAATATCCTCTCCTTGTCTCCTATTGAGTTTTTTCTTTCTCTCTTTTTTAAATCACTTTCAGAATTGCTGGGCTAGTTTTTCCAAGTTTAAGATACTCCCCTTCAGATCTCATACTGCCATAGCATCCGGGACCTCAGAGGGCTCCCAGAGGGATGAGGCCACGGTTCCAAAGCTGTAAGGGAAGCATACTTCTTCCCAGGGACACCCTCCATGGGGTGGAGGAACAGTGCTGGTTCTTGATCGCTGGGCACATTCCTGCACCTGTTTATTCTGTTTTAAAAATAACCTCCTTGGGCGCCTGGGTGGCTCAGTTGGTTAAGCGACTGCCTTGGGCTCAGGTCATGATCCTGGAGTCCCTGGATCAAGTCCCGCATCGGGCTCCCTGCTCGGCGGGGAGTCTGCTTCGTCCTCTGACCCTATCCCCTCTCATGTGTTCTCTCTCTCTCATTCTCTCTCTCTCAAATAAATAAATAAAATCTTTAAAAAAAAATAAAAAATAAAAATAACCTCCTTAAAGTAAGTGCTTGTTGCTCACCAGCACCCACACAGATATCCTGGAACAATTCCCTGTGCCGGTTGGGGTTGGGGTCATGGCCTAGAAAGATGCTCCTGGCTGGAGGCCCAATTCTGCCTTGGGCAATGACACTGGCCACATTCCCATGGCGGATCCTGGTCCTGCCATTCTGTGGCCTGCAGTGGAGATGCCTGGGCCCCAACTCACATCCAGGACCTTCTGCAGAAACAAAATACATCACGGGGAGCTTTGTTCCAAGGCCGCTGAGGGAAGGGAGCTGGGGTGACACAGCAGGAGAGACCATAGGGCAAGAGGGTGCAGCTGACCCCAAATCCAGACCATCCCAGAGGTCATGACAAATGCAACCTTGGCACCCCCAGCCCCCACCACTGCCCTGCCAGGGAAGGGCCTCAGACACCGATCTGGCTTCAGGCTTCTCACTCAACCAAGACTTTCCATTGACCCAACAGGGGTGACATGTCCCACGGAAGATGAAGGACGCAGGGCTCAGCCACACCCCTCCTGCAAGGTCAGGTTTGTTGAGCCTTTGCTAGTGAATGGAAACCCCAGCTGGGGTTTTGGTTTCCAAGATTAAATCCATCCAGTCACAAGGGTCTCCCTGCCCTTAAGAAGCAAGGAATGGGGCATCTCAGGCACCCTGGGGTGACAACCCCCTGTCTGTTTATCATTCCAAGCTCTGCCTTCCAAGATGGAAAACGTCTTTGTCAGGGGAAGCATCTGTCCCCTTCTGTTCTGTCTTTGCCAGTGGAGGTCTTGGGGTGGGGAGACTTCACAAGGATGCTGTGCAGGCGGGGTCTCTCCAAAACTGTCCTGGGGGCTGTGTCACCACCAGGGTATGGGGAGGATGCAGGACTGAGGCTTCTGCTCTTAAGCTCTGATTTGAAAGTGCATTGGTGTCCATCAAAAGCATCCTTGTGAGGGGCGCCTCACCTCGTGGGTGGCTCAGTCGGTTAAGCGTCTGCCTTCGGCTCAGGTCATGAT
>NW_023270494.1:2491133-2493540 GCF_011800145.1 Mirounga leonina
TGGGTGGCTCAGTCGGTTAAGCGTCTGCCTTCGGCTCAGGTCATGATCCCAGGGTCCTGGGATCAAGCCCCGCATCGGGCTCCCTGCTCCGCGGGAAGCCTGCTTCTCCCTCTCCCTCTGCCGCTGCTTCCCCGGCTTGTGCTCTCTCTGTCTTTGACAAATAAGTAAAATCTTTAAAAAAAAGAAAGAAAAGAGAAGCCTTAGAATGGGAGAAAAAGGGACGCCTGGGTGGCTCAGTCGTTAAGCGCCTGCCTTCAGCTCCGGTCATGATCCCGGGGTCCTGGGATCAAATCCTTGCATCGGGCTCCCTGCTCAGCGGGAAGCCTGCTTCTCCCTCTCCCACTCCCCCTGCTTGTGTTCCCTCTCTCTGTGTGTCTCTCTCTGTCAAATAAATTTTAAAAATCTTAAAAAAAGGGCGCCTGGGTGGCTCAGTTGGTTAAGCAACTGCCTTCGGCTCAGGTCATGATCCTGGAGTCCCGGGATCGAGTCCCACGTCGGGCTCCCTGCTCAGCAGGGAGTCTGCTTCTCTCTCTGACCCTCCCCCCTCTCATGCTCTCTCTCTATGTCATTCTCTCTCTCAAATAAATAAATAAAATCTTAAAAAAAAAAAGCATCCTCGTGGATTGGACTTCTCTTCTGGAGGACGACCAGAGGTCTCCTTGCATCTATGCACCGAGCGTGGATGCGGAATGGGGAGCCTGTGCCTGGAAAGACCAGGTCTGAGTCCCGTGAATAAGATTGGCGATGGACACTGACCCAAAGTGGGTGGATGCGGACCAAGCAAGCACCTTTGCTCCCCCCGCCTCCCATGCACTGGGGGCAAACGGTAACTGGCGCCGCAGTGATTTATTCAAGTGTTAATCAAACACTTTTATTTTCTGATTATCTCTCCGTTTGATAGATGGCAGATGCCAGTGCAATCAAAATATAAACAGACTCCAGTCGGAACATTTCAAGGAAGAAATCAACCATTCCGGAGAGCAGGGGACAGCACCCCGTCTGCCGCCTGGCAGAGAGTTTCAGTGGGAAAAATTATTTTCCATAACCTTTTTGCTTTTTATTTAAATTAAGCTTCACCAAGCAAGTTTGGCAGTAACAGAGGGCTCCTAATTTGGTCCCCCTTGACCTCTGCCGCCTTGATTGGCGGGCTGGAAGTTGTGCCTGGGAGGTGAGAGTGAGCAGAACAAATGCCCAGGACAGCTCTGCGTCCCCCGAGGACCCAGGCGGAGGGGGGGGTGTGCAATTAGAGAGGTCTTCACACAGAAAGTTAATTAGCTACTAAATAGCATTTAGCACAGTTTACGATGGGAAATGCATGTCTGAAAGCAAATGGAGGAGATCTCACCGGAGAGCGGGGCGGCCGCCACAGGGCGAGGGCAGTCCCGGCCTGCTGGCATCTCCCCTCCCGGGGCCCACGCCGCGCCAGGGCCGCAGGGCGGGGACTGTCCCCCAAGCAGCCCGGGCCTGGCCTCAGCGCAGCGCTCCCACCCACCCCACACACACTGCCCGGCCTCCCCGTCGAGAAATGGCTTAAATGTGTCTTCGCTTCCTGGGAACTGTGTCTGTCCTGGGTTGAATAGTGTTCCCCCAAAATTCATGTCCATCCAAAACCTCAGATGCGACCTTAACTCGGAAGGTCTTAGCAGATATAACTGAGGATCAAGACGAGTCTGCACGAGATCAGGGTGGGTCCCAGGGTGAGGGTCCTTGTAAGAGACAGAAGAGGCCACAGAAAGACACAGGGAAGAAGGTCTTGTGAGGATGCAGGCAGGGGGTCGGAGGGATGTGCCTACAAGCCAAGGACGCCGAGGATGCTAGCAACCCCCAGACACAGGAAGACGAGAGGCAAGATTCTCCCCTCGAGCCTTCGGAGGGAGCGCAGCCCTCTGGACACCCTGATCTCAGAGTGTTGGCCTGCAGGGCTGCGAGAGACTGGATTTCTGTCGTTTTAAGGCGCCCAGTTGGTGGTGATCTGTTCCAGCAGCCCCAGGCGACGGACAGTGTTGCTGGCCACAGTACACCCCTGACCTCGTCCACGGGGCCAGGAGGCCGGTGTGGGTGCAGGTGCCTGAAGCCAGAGAATGGCTTGGTGGACGGGGTGGGGGGGACCTGGGGTCCCCAGAAAAGCGAAGAGGCAGCATCAGGACCACCTCTGTTTTCTGTAAGATCTAAGTACTGACTTAGGTGTTGATCATTTGACCTTTATGTTTTATTTCCCTGTTGAAACTGCGGGTTGATTGCTTGGGGTCATTTTTTTTGTTTGCAGAGGGTAGGTTTTTGCTTTGTTTTGGTTTTTCATTTGTTTGGGTTTCTTTGCCCTCCATGTTTTTCATGCTTTGGAGGGATTTTGTTTTTCTTTCATAATTATGAAAGTCACAGGTGCTTGCCAAAGTAATTTCGTAAGAGG
>NW_023270494.1:2493940-2560676 GCF_011800145.1 Mirounga leonina
GCGTCTTTGCCGACAGTATCACCTGCCGTTTGCCTGATTTCGAGCATTATAAAAAGCCACTGTCCTCTGCAGTCCTGCGTGACTTAGCTCTGCGTCTCGGTCATGCCTGCGTTCATCTATATGGACAGCGGTGCCGGTGTCCAGGCTTGGCCCGTTTCTGGTGGTCCGCGTGCCTGTCGATCCCTGTCTGGTTTGTCTTCGGGGTTTTTCTCTAGTTCCCGCGCCCGTCTGTGGTGCGGGGAGCAAACCCCTATGGGGGGCACACATGGGCCCCACGGCATGCAGTGTGTGCGCCCCACACCATGAGATGCACCCACTGTCTTCCCCAGCCCTGGGCCCGCCTCGCTCCCACCCCCAGGACTGCAGAGCTCCGTCCTGCTATTTCCAGTTCTTGTCCTGTCATCAGTTCTTCCCTGCTTCACGTCTTCTTTTTTTTTAAGATTTTTTTTTAATTTATTTATTTGAGAGAGAGAATGAGAGAGAGAGAGAGCACATGAGAGGGGGGAGGGTCAGAGGGAGAAGCAGACCCCCTGCCGAGCAGGAAGCCCGATGCGGGACTCGATCCCGGGACTCCAGGATCATGACCTGAGCCGAAGGCAGGCGCTTAACCGACTGAGCCACCCCGGCGCCCTGCTTCACGTCTTCTTAATGGCAGTAATTTTTAACACCTGCATAGTATCCTTTTGGGTAGATGTGGGACATTTCACTTGACCACACGCCTCTCGCGGACATTTCCTTGTCTCTGGCTCTGCACTGGTCCTGGGAGGAACATGTCTGTGCTTCGCGCTCAAGCACAAATAGGATGATTTCTCCAGTGGGTTCCCAGAAACAGAATCAAAGAGGGGAGCATTTTCAGCTCTTGAGACACGTTGACAATCGCTGCTTTAAAGGTCTGAGCCTTGGTGGGGGACACATTGACACACTCCCTACGCACACAGAGGTTCCGTATATCCTGCGCGTGTGTATGCGCAAAGGTTGAATGCGGACACGTGTATGCACACGGGCAATGTGACGTTATTTATCTAACCAAAAAAAAAAAAGGAAGACATCCCAAGTCCTCAGGAGGTGTGGCCGACCCAACGTACTGACGGGACAAAGGCCACAAGTATGGGAACGGAAAATGTCCCGCTGGAACACGGTGCCGACAGCGTGGTCCCGTTTGCGCTCCAGCGTGTCCGTGTGCCATGAGCCCCGCACACCGGAGTCCCCCACAGCTCCCCATGGAGCAGCAGGACTGAATCGGGGCTGGGGCTGGTGAAGGAACGGGAGACTTCACCGTTTTGCCCTACTCGCGTCTGAGTGTCTGAATTTGTGACAAGCCCATTCCTTTCCGCAGTAAAGAATTGGCGGAGAGGGCCGGGCATTTGCCCGTTCCCTTCGCCTCGGGCAGGAGGACGTGCCTGCCTCACTGCAGACCTCCTGACATTGCTTTCACCCGTTCGGAAATCACTCACTGCTGATGCCAGTGCTTAAAAAACCGTGTTCATTTGCGTTTCTTTATGGCGGACACCTTTGAATGTGTTTCTGTGCGCTTATTCACGTTGTTTCTTCTTTTATGAAGAAAAAGACATTGGCCCAGTTATCTCCTGGGGTCTTTGTGGTTTTTATGGAAGAGCACATCAAAGAGAAAATGCTATTAGCCCTCATGGGAAGGTCCCCAAAACCTCCTCGAGGACCGCTTTGGATTTGTTTTCGTGGAGAGCAGGAAGCAGGGGGAGGCGGCCCGGGATCTGCCCCACACATCACCTTCTGGCATCTTACCCCTTCCACCCTGTGAACCGCCTTGGAGGGCTTTGGTGTGGGGCGCTAAGTCAGGCCAACAGGGGATGCCGCACCCCCCCCTCCCCCAGAGCAGCCTTTCCAAGCTCCCCCGGTCCGTGAATAGACATTTGGCTCTAAGAATACTCTGTCGGCCAATGTTCCAATCCTGGTTTGCCTTAAATACCCCAAGCCAAGCCAAGCAGCGCTGTTGGTCAACCTGGAGCCAGGCCCAGGGGATGAAGAAACAAGAGACGAGTAGGGGGCGTTGTAGGGAGGGAGGAGGGAAAGGAATCAAAGACAAGTCTGGTGCTGACATCGCTCGTGGATGAGGTGCTGTGTGCGAAATTCAGGTTTGCTGCGTCAACCTTGTGGCTGAGATTTCAATGAATATAAATGAGTAGCGCTCTCAAAGAAGGCAGGTGATTTTATGGTTTGTTATCATGAGTTGCTGGTTTGGGTGGGGCGCGCGGTCCAGTCCCCCCGGCGCCGCTCTGCTGTGCTGGGCCGCATGTTTTGGACCCGCAGCCAGGACTGGCTCTCTCTGCTGTAGGGGCTCCTGGAGGTGGTTCACGCCAACCCTGGATGTGGGAAGGAGATGCTGGGAGTGGCCCCAAGCCCAGAGCTTGGGATCCAGAAGGTTCTGGCTTCAAGCTCCACTCGTCCTCCCCCTCGCTGTGTTTCTCAGCAGGTGCCTTCACTCCCTATGCCTCGGTATCCGCGTAGGAAAACGAGGTGACTGGCCTCAGGATCTTTAAGGCGCTTCTGGGACCACGTGCTGCTTTTCTGGACAAACCAGACTCCAGACTCCCCCTGCCCTCCCCCCATAAACCTCCTCCGATGGTCTTGCCGCTCTGGGAAGGGGTGTCGCAGCCCGCCAGGTGGAGCTCGCTGATCTGTGTGACGGTCAAGGAGCCCTTGCTGCCAAGCCCAGAGAGAAGATGAATTTGGGCTGAAAGCCTGAAAAGGAGTTCATGAAATTTAATCAGATGCCTAAGGGGAACACCTAAATTTAGTCAAATTATTATTAGTATTCATTCCATTTTTAAATTGCCTAGGGGAACGTCACCGAAAGCGTCGGGAAACCACCAGCCTGGGTGGTGATGGTTCTGTTTCTGCAGAGCCGTGGGGCACGTCGGGGCACCACAGGGGTCCCTACAAACCACATGCCTGCCGCCCAGCGGCACCCTGGCCCGGAGCCAGAAGGTCCGGGATGGGGAGAGCAGGTGACCACAGGGGGTCAGGCACACCTGAAGGCTTCCTGTGTTTGGTGTAATGGACCCACAATGAATCACTTGTTGACCTCGTCAGCACCAGGCTCTGGTCGCCGGAGCCCGCCATGCACGGCAAGGCCCCTGGTCAAGGATGACTCCCACCCAGAGTTTCCTCCTTGCTATTTAGCTACTTGGTCAGCTTGTTACTTTGTCTGCCCTCTACCTCTGCTGCTTCTGGAGCCTGGGGCGGGCTTCCTGGTGCGTGGGAGAAGTTCCTAGAACAGGTGTACAATGGACAACGGGGCCCCTTCCTTCCTGCTCCTGGTAAGATGTAAGACCTGTGTGATTTGGGGCCCAACAGATTGGAGGGGGACTTTCCAGGGCTGATGACCCATTCCAGGCATTTTTAAAAAAGATTTTAGGGGTACCTGGGCGGCTCAGTCTTTAAACGTCTGCCTTCGGCTTAGGTCACGATCCCAGGGTTCTGGGATCGAGCCCTGCATCGGGCTCCCTGCTCCATGGGAGGCCTGCTTCTCCCTCTCCCACTCCCCCTGCTTGTGTTCCCTCTCTTGCTGTGTCTCTCTCTGTCAAATAAATAAATAAAAAGATTTTATTTATTTATTTGAGAGAGAGAGAGTGAGCAGGACGGCGAGGGACAGAGAATCTGAAGCAGACTCAGCACTGAGCACAGAGCTGGACATGGGGCTCAATCCCATGACTGTGAGATCATGACCTGAGCTGAAATCAAGAGTCGGACACGTAACTGACTGAGCCCCCCAGGCACCCCCCCCCCCCCAGTTCCAGGCATTTTTGCAGAAAAACCACACAAGGCCAACGTGGTACCTTTTTATTGCCCTAAAAAACCTGCTGTGTGAGGAGCCTGCGCTTCCTCCCGCCCCCACACAAGTGGCCGTGCTCCTGGCCTCCCCACCTCCCCATCCTCCTCCAGCATCACATTGTTGGTTTTGGCTTGGGGTCCCAGCTTCTTCTTGAGGGGGTCATGAGGCTGGCAGGCAGGCTGGGCTGGGCCTGCTACCGTGGGTGCCTTCCCTCTCTGTCGAGGCTGGGAGCCGGGACCGCCATGGGCGTGCGTCCTCTGCCTTTCTCTGCCAGCCCAGGGGTCTTGGCAGTGTGGCCCCCGGGACCTCGCCTCTGCCAGGGTCTGGCTCTTGCCAGATCTGTGTCGCCCCTTATTTTTCTCGGGCATACACAACTTCCCAAGTGTGACCATGAGTGGGCTGAGGACATGCAGCTAACGAGTGCACGTGGCTCTAGAACTCTCTCATTTTCTCTCCTATGCTAAATTTCTGTAAAATCTGGGGGTTGGGGGGGGACGTGTAACTCTGCTTTTCGTTCTTTTGGAGTTCAGAGAGATCTCTTTCCTCTTATTTTCTTAGTCAAGTCTGTTTCAAGGATGAAGTCAGCTGGGAATAAAGCCGAACACTTGGTCCTCAAAAGCCTGGTTCGGGAGCAGCCAGGAGTGGTCTCCAGACTGCTTGGGCTATTAATTATTTTGCTTTATTTATTAGATGTACCCAGCGTCCCTTAGCCTCCAAGCATATTTGCAAATGCCTTAAGGGAAAGAGAAAAACAATGATTGCTGCCATCAGAGTCTCCAGCCCATCATGAATAATACTGTATAATGACGTTAAGTGGAGAGGGCCCCGCACAGCATCCCACGTACATCCTGTCTACCTGTGTGAAAATTGTAATGCGTCTGATGCAGGGAAGCTCAGAAACTCATGAAAGCAACTGGATGGTTTAAATGACATTTTTCTTAATTTTACTTAGAAATTGGATGGCGTCATTCTATTTGACTCAGAAAAAAAAAATGCAAACAAAAACAGCATCCAAAGGACGGGTGCGTCCTCTCCTGCCTGCCATGCGGGTCTGGGCCTCCCAGTGCCGCTCCCCCTGGGCCATCAGAGGAAAAGAAGCAAGGCCTGGCCTGGTTATCTTTTCCTAAATTGTGTTGGTAATAAACCTGAATAATGTGCCTGTTCCCTTCCTCCCCGTGATTTACGCCTTTCATAATTAGCCCTGCACGCACACGTGATGTCAGGGACAGAGAGACAAGGGCTGAGACACGGCCCTCCCGGCTCTGAGCAGCGTGCAGAGCTGTGATTTATGCCCCGCTCGGCCCGTCTTCCCTAGGCCTGCGGCTCCCGTGTCCCTCTGGGCGGAAGAGCCAGGTTGGCCTCGGGCGTGGGCTGATCACACCCGAGCTCAGCCACAGCAGGTTCTAGGGACTGAAACAGCAGACTCTGCCCGGCCTCCACTCTGAAAATTTGCAATCGCGTCAGAAACGACACTCTAAGCCCGGGAGGACCGGTCCCTGGGGTGCCCCGGGGCACCGAGGTCTCCGGAAAGCTTGTCAAGCTCACACTGGCCGTGCAAGGGGCCACAGTCACCCGGGTTTAGTGCCCTGGCCGGCCATTCGGGAAGTGACATTGACTGTCCCCCCGTGCCCTGCCCGGCCGGGCTCTGCCAGCAAACCCCAGCATGGGCCCCACGGCTGCCGCGGTCAGCGGAAACCAGACAGAGTCCAGCACAGCGACTGGATTGATCCAACGCTGCCTGTGCGCACGCGCGTGTGTTTGTGTGCACGTGTGTGTGGTGTCAATTACGGCGGATGTGCCTCCGGTTTTGCTTGGAATAGTCGGCTTAGTGTGCGTTTTAGAAACTGCCAGAACTTGAGAGCCTAATGGGGTCTCGGTTCTCAGAGTCCAGCCGCTGTCGGCTCCGTCGCTCCGTTTTACAGATGGAGAGGAGGACGCAGACAGTGAGGCCTCCTTTGTCACCTGCCCGCATCCTCCTCCGTGCTGGGCCCTGCCAGGCGCAGACACATCCCTGCTGGGGGCCATGACACACCCCAGGGAGGCGTGCCTGCTGGGAAGGGGCTCGGGGCAGGGCCAAGGGCTCAGGGAAGGCGGGTCCCTGTCCGTGGGGTCAGAGACTCCAAGGTGGGGGACTGCCCCTCGGCTCCGGCCTCTCCTCCTTAGACACAGGCCTGGCGAGGTCCCCTCCCTGTCAGGGTACAGGGAACAGGGGATAGAAAGGTCTCTACCTGAAGTCCCCTTTTTACCCTGATCCCTCACTCACGGAGGGTTCGGCTGGGCTCCAGAGGATTCGAAGAACAGAGAGGTGCGGAGAGGGGCACACATGCAGAGGCCGAGGGCTGGGGGGTGGCTAGGACCCGGCATGGCAAGCACTCTGGAGCCCAGACTTGGAAGGAGATGATACAGGGTTGCGGGGCCTGTGCAGGGTGGAGGGCGTCTTGCCTGGACTGACTGTCCCATAACCACAGACGGTGGGCCGGGCAGCAAGCTGCACCTGACGAGCAGACAGAATAGCAGCGTCCACCCAGCCCTGTCCCAGTGGTCTCCCCCAACACACTTTACAGATGAGGAGACTGAGGCCCAGCCAAGGTGGGTAACTGGCCGGAGACCACATAGGCTGGTTAAGGAGCCAAGCCAGGATGGGTCCCAGGTCCTCCAGGAGCTCTACCTGCAAGAGGGAGGATTCCCCTCGGCTTGACTTTGGCTGGAAGAATGTAGGCACACCTCATACACGCCTGGTGCAGGCGTTCCTGTTCTGGTAAACACATGTGTGCATGCTGCTGTGCGTGTCTTACTTGTGGTCGGCTACTGGTCGGCTGGCCCCGTCTGAAAGCCGTGTGAGAAACGCCTGATGCTTGGCACGTGATGGAGGGTATGCTCTCCTGCTGCAAATTGCAGCGGCCTGGAGCAGTGGCCGGGTCTCCCTGGCCTCAGTTTCTGCATCTGAGAAGCGGGCATGCCCATGATGGGGTGGGGTTCCTGCATGAACCTTTAGAACCGAGACTGCTCAGTTTGTGTTAGCGATTTTATCTCATCCTCTCGGCTTTGGGCAATGAACAGCTGGGAGGAGCGAGACCACTGTTTGTCCCGTGTGTGGACCAGTTAGCTTCTGGGGAACAAGGCAGAACGCGGGAATGCCCAGCAGCATGCGGTCGGCAGCCAGGACCCGCCAGCCGGCGGCTGTGTCACTGCGAAAGGTCCCCGCGCCCCACCGGGCTGCCTCACCCGTCACCCGTGAGTGGCGGAAGCTGAGAGGGCCGGGACGGCCATCCTTGTGACTGAGAGGCCTCTGTCACCCTGGAACCCAGTGGCTTTGCCAGGCTCCGCCCAGACCCATGACAGCCCCGCCCTGCGCCGCTGTCCCTTCCCAGGTGGCTCTCACGCTCCACCCGAATGGGCAGGTGCAGGCAGCACCAGAAATCGCGTGTGTGCTCACGGTCCCTGGGCCGCGGGTGGACCTGCTGGGGCCGGGCGAGCAGCAACCCACGGGAGGCCAGGTTCCCAGCACACCTCCCGCCAGCTCACACACCCGTGCGTGGCGGGCTTGGCGAGCGTTGCCATCGGGCAGATGGCAGAACATCAGATCCAGGTGGTTTTGTTCTCCCTCGAACCCCGAAGGCGGACTTTCGTCACATCAACTTTACCAAATCAGAAGAAAGAATAAAACAAAACAAAAGCCCTGCGGGGAGGGGGGAGGGGATGCCGCACAGACCACAGCGGCTTCTGGGTCTTTGTGGGCCCTGCCAGGGACGGGCCACTTCTCTCTCTCAGGGCCACCGCCAGCGCGGAAGTGGTGGTCTTCTTCCACGGCCTTCCCTAAATATAGAGGACGTGGCCTCCCACCCCCACCCCTGCTCAGATGGAGGACTCGGGCCAAGTAAGGGATGGGATGCAGGGAGACAGCCGCAGAGGCCCTGTGAAAGCAGGATGGCCAGCCTTCTACCTACTTTCTGAATGTTCCCAAACATATTTCACAAACTCTCCATCATCCTCAGGATGAAGCAAAGCAGCTGCATGGACAGCACAGGTGAGCAGAGCTTCCTACCAGCCCTGCCCGTCAGCTTGCAGGGCTCCGCACGGCTCCCTGGCTGCCCAGCCCCGCAGCTGATCTGCGCCTGTGGGCGTCAGGCCGAGCCAGGGAGAGAGAGGGAAGACCAGAAAATTCACGGTAGGGTAGGGGAAATGGAGAAGTTCCAAAGTGGTAACCTGTTTTCCTCCCCCCCCCTTCCCCTTCCCCCTCCCTCTCCTCTTCTCCATCACCCTCCCCCTCCTCCTCCCTCTCTTCCTGTCCTCCTCCCCCTCCCCCTTTCCCTCCATTTCCTTCCTCCTCCCCCACCCCTCCCCTCCCCTTCCCTCTCCTCTTCTCCATCCCCCTACCCCTCCTCCTCACTCTCCTCTTCCTGTCCTCCTTCCCCTCCTCCCCTCTCCTCCCCTACCCCTCTTCTCCTCTTCCCCTTCCTCCTCCTCCTCCTCCTCCTCCTCCTTTTCCACCTTCTAAAATATACATAACAGGGGCGCCTGGGTGGCTCAGTTGGTTTTGCATCCAACTCTTGGTTTCGACTCAGGTCATGATCTTAGGGTCGTGGGATCGAGCCCCACATCAGGATCCGTACTCAGTGCAGAGTCTGCTTGGGATTCTCCCTCTCCCTCTGCCCCTCCCGCTCGTGCTCACTCTCTCTTTCTCTTTCTCTTAAATAAATAAATAAATCTTTTAAAAAATACACATAACATAACTTTAACCACTTCAACTATGTTTATGCAGCCGCCACCCATCCACCTCCAGAACTTCATCTTCCCAAACC
The DNA here is from genome assembly GCF_011800145.1 of Mirounga leonina. Classification (NCBI taxonomy): domain Eukaryota; kingdom Metazoa; phylum Chordata; class Mammalia; order Carnivora; family Phocidae; genus Mirounga; species Mirounga leonina. The sequence goes on from NW_023270494.1 coordinate 2,502,554, forward strand.
AAAGCTCCGTCTCCATTAAACGCTGACTCCCAGTTCCCCCTCCCCAGCCCCCCACATCCACCATTCTTTCTGTTTCTAGGAATTTGACTCCTCTAGGGACCTCATAGGAATGGAATCCTACACTATTTGTCCTTTTGTGACTGGCTGACTCCACTGAGCACCGTGTCCTCAAGGTCCATCCATGTTGTAGCAGGTGCCAGAACGTCCTTCCTTTTTAGGAGCGAATAATACTCCATTGTGTGGATGGACCACATTTAGTTTAACCATCCATCCATTTGCTTGCAATCTTGCCTTCAAATCTTTGAGGCAATCGTTTCTAAAATCGATGCCAGGGCCCTTCCCAGAATGACTCTGACCAGCTCTTCCGGCTTTCTTCTCTTTCTGCACATGTCCTGCACCTGCTCAGGCTCTTCCCTTCACCCAGAGACCACCCAAGACCAGCCTGCACGCCCCCTCTCTCCTGCCCTGGAGGATGCTCCCAGCACTTTCTGCGTCCATCTCCCAGAGCCATGCATGGTCTGTGCTGTCACCGCCCCTATGCACGGCTTAGCTCTCCTGCAAGCTCCCCATCTCCCAGTGGGCAGGGCACCTTCCTCAAGTCTTCCTGAGTGAAGGTGAGGATCGCAGAGAAGAGCCATTGATTCGACTTCAACAAGTCCAGTTGAATAAAAGATCAAAGGCTGTTCTTTTTTAATTGTGCCTCAGCCATTGTCCCAAAATGATGTGAAGAGGCGCCCTTCAGCTGTACGTAAGCATGTACGCAGGGCTTAGGAGAAGGACTGCCAAACCACCTACGGGGACAGCTTCTTGGGGGGGGATACATGGGGCAGGGTGGGGAGGTGTTGGGAAGGGCATTTCCACTGCGGACTCTGCACGATTTTTAAAATTTTGAACCACAAAAGTGAATTTATTTATTACTTGCACATTTTAAGCAATAAAAGAATTACAGGGAGTGTCTTTTCATGTAAAATTATTTGCAATATGAGATCATTTCCGTGCCCACACTAGGAGGAAAGTTAAACTCAACAAAGTAGAGCAAATGAATTTCGGTTTCCAGGGCAGTGTGGTTTTCGCAGTAGGACAGATCCAACGACTGCCGCCTTTTCCAACATCTTTTGCTTATTTCATGTACTCATTCCCCCGGGCTCTCTGCTTTGCTGGCTCTTTCCCTCCCCCCTGTCCAGGGCCTCACCGAGGCCCCAAGACCACTGCTCTGGAGTGGCCGCCCCTAGCCCCTCTGTCTCCTGCCCCTGGGCTCATGGCCCCTGGAATGGCCCATGACACAGCCAGCTCCTTGCTGTGTTTGTCAACTTGTTCTCCACCAGCTCGAAGCTCTACACGACGGGGACCACACCTAGCCGTCCCCAGCACTGGGGCGCACACAGAACTTTGTGTTGAATAAACGAATATTTTCTGAGGTCATGCCTGGTACAAGATCCTTTGCTAGGAGACGTACAAGATGAATCAGGCAGGGGAGAACGGAGACCCAGCGGCTTCTTCTTATCGCGCTACCGTTCCCACGACACAGAAGTCACACTTTAAAGCACACAACCTGGTGGCATTTCATATGTTCACAAAGTTGTACCGCCATCGCCAGTAATTCCAGAATATATTCATCACCCCAACAAAGGAGCCCCATCCCCACTGCAGTTAAAACCCACCTCTCCCTGCCTCAGCCTCTGGCAGCCACAAATCTACTTTCTGTCTCTACAGCTTAATGGGTTCTGGGTATTTTGTACAGACAGAATCATGTGATCTGTGGCCTTGTGTGGCTGGCTTCTCTCCGTATGTTTTCAAGGTTCATCTGTGTTGTTGTGGGTATCAGCACCTCGTTATGTTCTGTGGCTGAATAACAGTCCATTGTATGGATGGACCCATTCAGGTGATGGACACCTGTATCATTCCCCCTCCGGGGCTGTTATGGGTGATGCTGCTGTGAACATCTGTCCACGTTGTGGTGTAGACATATGTTTTCGGTTTTCTGGAGTAGGTACCTAGGAGTGGGACCGCTGGGCGGTAACTCTGTGTTTAAATTCTGATGAACTGCGAACCGTTTCCCACAGGGGCTCCAGTGTCTCCATATCCTCACCAACACTTACTGTCATCCATCTTTTTGGTTCTGGCCGTCCACGTGGGTGTGAGGTGGCGTCTCATGATGGTTTTGATTTGCATTTCTCTGATGCCTCATGACGTTGGGCATCTCTTCATGTGCATGTTGGCCATGTGTGTGTCTTCACTGGAGAGATGTCTGCTCAGACAGACCCATGTTTGAGCCAGGTCACCTATCTCTTCATGGTTGAATTCTAAGTGTTTTTGTATATTGTGGGTTCGAGTCCCCTATCAGATATGTGATTTGCACTTGTCTTTTCACTTTCTTCATAGTTTCCTTTGAAGCATAAAAGCTTTTAATGTTTACTAAGTCCGAAGTACCTATTTTTTCTTTGGTTGCTTGTGCTTTCGATGTCATATTGAAGAAGTTATGATCTGATCCAAGGTCATGAGGATCTATATGCCTGTTTTCTTCTAAGAGTTTTATAGTTGTAGCTCTTACATTTAGGTCTCTGGTCCATTTTGAGTTAACTTTTGTAAATGGTGTGAGGTAGGGGTCCAATTTAATTCTTTTGCACATAGATGTCCAGTTGTCCCAACACCATTTGTTCAAAAAAACCAAACAAACTATTCTTTCCTCCACTGAATAGTTTTGACCCCTGTTGAAAGCCAGCTGATCATAAATGTATGGGTTTCATTTCTGGACTCTCCATTTGATCCATTAATCGATATGTCTGTCCTTATAGCAGCACCACACAGTCTTGATTACTGTAGCTTTGCAGTAAGTTTTTTTGTTTTTGTTTTTGTTTTTTGAGAGAGAGAGAGAGTGTGAGAGGTGGGGGAGGGGAGGGGCAGAGAAAGAGGGAGAGAGAATCTTAAGCAGGCTCCACACCCAGCGCAGAGCCCGACACGGGGCTCAATCTCACGACCCTGAGATCATGACCTGAGCTGAAATCAAGAGTCTGGACTGAGCCACCCAGGCATCTCTGCAGTAAGTTTTTAAATTGGGAAGCATGAGCACCCCCCCAACTTTGTTGTTCTTCCTTGATGTTGTTTTGGCTGTTCTGGGTCCCCTGCATTTCCATACGTATGTTAGGATCAGCTTGTCAACATCTGCAAAAGAGCAAGTAGGATTCTGATAGGGATTGTATTGAATCTATGGATCAATCTGGGGAGTATTGCCATCTTAACAATACGAGGTCTTCCAGTCCATGAATGCAGGATGACTTTCCATTTATTTAGGTCTTCTCTAATTTGTTTCAACATTTTTGTCGTTTTTAGGGAAAAGTCTTGTACTTCTTGTGTGTATGTGTGTGTGTTGTAAATGAAATTGTCTTCTTAATTTCACTTTAGGCTGTTTATTGCTATTGCATAGAAATGCAATTAACTTGTTTTAATTGATCTTGCATCCTGCAACTTTGCCGAATTCATGTATTAATTCTAATAGGTTTTGTGTGTGGGCATTTGAATTCCTAAGAATAGTCTACGTGCAAGATCATGTCATCTGTGAATAGAGATAGTTTTACTTCTTTCCTTCTAATCTGGATGCCTTTTATCTCTTTTCTTGCCTAATTGCCCTGAGTAGAACCTCCACTGCAACAATGAATAGAAGTGGAGAGAGCGGACATCCTGTCTTGTTCCTGATCGTAGGGGAAAGCTTTCAATCTTTCATCATTGAGTATAATGTTGGCTGTGGGTTTTTCATAGTTGCCCTTTATCAGTTTGAGGAAGTTCCCTTCTATTTTTAGTTTGCTAAGTGTTTTCGTCATGAAAAGGTGTTGGATTTTTGTCAAATGTTTTCTCTGCTGCTATTGAGATTGTGTGGTTTTTGTCCTTTATTCTGTTAATCTGGTGTATTACACTGATTGCTCTTCATATGTAGAAACACCTTTGCATTCCTGGCATAAGTCCCACTTGGTCATGGTGTATAATCCTTTTTATATGTTGTTGAATTGGGTTTGCTAGTATTTTGTTGAGAATTTCGTGTCTGTATTCATGAGGAGTGTTCAGAAGGGCCTAGAATGCTATGTTCTTGGGATGTTTTTTGTCTGGTTTGAGCATCAGCAAGTGACTTTATGCAAAGTCAAAGACAAAAACACAAAAGAGAATGATAAACTTCTAAGGATTTCCCAAGAAATAAGGAAAGTCAGCATATATTGCCTGGTACATGGCAGGCACTCTGCTCAGCAGCTTCTCCAAGGATCCAGAGAGAACAGCATGGATAAAATGGTATCGAAGCTGGGCCTTGGAGAGTGAAAAGAATAGGCAGAGAGGCAGAGCAGGCAGCCCCCAGGGAGGGACCCAGTAAGCAGATGCCCAGAGAGGACCTCACAGGGTGGAAAGGCAGTGAGTTGTCCAGTTTACCTAGGATATACTGGGGTAGAGTGGGTTGAATAATGTCCCCCAAATTCACGTCCACCTGGAACCTCAGATTATGATCTTACTTGGAAATCAGGTCTTTGCAGATGTTACTAGTCAAGATGAGGTCGTTCTGGATTAGGGTGGGCCCTAATCCCATGGCTGGTGTCCTTATAAGAAGAGAAAACAGAAACAGACCCCCACACATGGAGGGGGAAAGGCCACATGACGATGGAGGCAGAGATCAGGGTGATGTATGTACCAGTCGAGGAAAGGCAAGGATTGCCAGCAGCCACCAGCAGCTGAGTGGCAAGGAAGAGTCCTCCCCTGGACGTTCAGGGGGAGCATGGTTCTGCTGACACCTTGATTTCGGACTCCCGGCCTCCGGAACTGTGAGGGAGACACCTGTATGGTTTTAAGCCTTGCAGTGTGGTGATTTGCTGTAGCAGCTGCAGGAAAGCGATGCAATCGGACATGATGTTACGTGCCAGGCTAAGGACTGGGGCTTTGCTGGGGGACAGAATGTGAAGGCTGACAGTTTCTGAACCAGGAGCCCGGGACAGAGGGGAGGAGTAGACAGTTTTTAGTGGCATCCTTTAAGGGATATCTTTAAAAATAGAGTTTTGTTTTCCTTTGTATCTTCCTTTTTGTTCTTTTAAATTGTTCCAACTCATTTTGGAAGTCATATGCCGTAAGCGTCAGGAGCTTGAGCTTTGGATCAGCCACACCCGGCCATCCATCCCTGCTCAGCCATTTACCGTCTGTGATATGTCAGGACATAATTCCTGGCTTCGGTCTCCTTAGCTATAAATTGGGGTTAGTAATATCCCCCTTGATCAGCAGAGCTCCTCGTACCTAGGAAGCCACTGTTAAATGATGACCATGATGATGTTCAGTTATTTACACCTGACCTTTTCCTTTCATTTTTTTCTCCATGAAATTATCCTTAATCATTTTTCAGTATAAAAACCATTAATAGGCTTCTTGTTTTAAAAAAAAAAAAGGTATAAGTATACAGGATTAGCTTATTATTTCCAGTTATCAAAATGATTCATTATTACTTTTAGAAAAGTTATAAAATAAAAAACAAGATGAAAAAAACTGTAATCATGCCATCTGGACATGATCATTATTATAATTGGGGGACCATTTTCTACTTCAATAATATATTTAGGTAGATATAAAGTATCTGTAAATATATCTTATATATAAAACCATATTGCTGTATTTCACATAGTTTTGCATCCTATGTTCTTCATTTCACATAACAGTGTGAGCATTGTCCTTGTTCTTTAAAAACTTTTATAAAATGTTTTATAATAGCTTAATGGCATTGTATCATATTAATGGGCCACAATGTATTAAAATATTCTCCTGTTGGGGTGCCTGGGTGGCTCAGTCAGTTGAGCATCTGACTCTTGGTTTCAGCTCAGATCATGATCTCAGGGTCCTAGGTTGGAATCCCACATTGGGCTCCCCACTCAGCGGGAGTCTGCTTCTCCCTCTCCCTCTGCCCCTCCCCCTTCTTGTGCTCTCTCTCTCTCTCTCTCTCTAAAATAAATAAATAAAATCTTTGTTTTTAAGATTTTATTTATTTATTTGTCAGACAGAGAGACAGCACAAGCAGGGGGAGTGGCAGGTAGAGGGAGAAGGAGAAGCAGGCTCCCCGCTGAGCAAGGAGCCCAATGCAGGACTTGATCCCAGGACCCTGGGATCATGACCTGAGCCCAAGGCAGATACTCAATCAACTAAGCCACTCAGGCATCTCTAAAATAAGTAAATAAAATCTTTAAAATATTCTCCTGTTGTTAGAAATTCAGTAATAGTCCTGAGTTGAATATTGGTGGTTTTTTTCAACTTTATTGAAGTATAAATTTTGTATATTAAATTGATATATTTGAAGTGTATAGTTATTGAGTTTTCACACACACACACACACACACACACACACACACACACTGGTAAAGCCATCACCACAGTCAAGTTAATGAGCATCTCCATCACCCCCAAATTATCCTTGTGTCCCTTTGTAATCCATCCCTTCCTCCAGCCCCTGCCCCCAAAATGACTCTTCTGCTTTCTGTCACTGTGGGTTAGTTTGCATTTCCTAGAATTGTATATAAATGGAATCATGCAGTATATACTCTTTTTTCTGTCTGGGTTCTTTCACGCAGCATGATGATTTCACGATGTATCCACATTGTTGTGTGAATGAATCGAGAGTTCATTCATTTCTATTGCGGAGTCCTATTCCATTGTAGGTATAAACCGCAATTTGTTTATTCATTCCCCTGCTGGGTTGTTCTCAGTTCTTAGCTACTACAAATAAAGCTGCTATGAACACTTACACGGAAGTCTTGCATGTGAACGTAGGTTTTTATATCTCTTGGTAAATACCTGGGAATGGAATGACCAGGTCATCTGGTGGGTTGGTGTGTAACTTTTTAAGAAACTGCCAGTTTTCCAACGTGGTTGTCCCATGTTGCACTCCCACCAGTCACGTGTATGAGAGTTCCAGGGGTTTCAAGTCCTCATCGGCACTTGGTATGGTTGTGGTCAGTCTTTTTCATTCTAACAGGTATGTGGGCTTATCTCACTGTGGTTTTAATTTCCATTTCCCTGATCACTAATGATGCTGAATATCTTTTCATATAGTCTAGCTTTCTTTGAGTCTAGCTTTTTTTCCACTCAACATATTTGAGATTCATCTATGTTGTTATGTGTATCATGGTTTGTTTCTTTTTATTGCTGAGTAGGATCCATTGTGGGGATGGACCACCGCTTGTGGATCCATTAACCCGTGGAAAGACCTGTCTGCTGATTCTTGGTTTTGCAGTTATGAATAAAACTGCTATAAGCATGCACACACAGATTTTTCTACAAGCGTTGTCCATTTCCCTTGGATAAGTACCTAGGAGTGGGATTGCTGAGTCATATGGTAAGTGTATGTTTCCAAGGTGGCTTTTTCATTGGCAATCCCACCAGCCACGTGTGAGTCTGGTTGCTCTGCATCCTGCCGGCAGTCTATAGTATCGGTTCTCATTTGTGTTTCAGTCTTTCTCATAGGTGTGTGGTGTGTCACGTTGCTTCTTTGTATGACATTATGGTTCCTATTTACATTTCTCTCATAAACAACCATGTCACGGGTTCCTGGCTGGCTCAGTTGGGAAAGCATGTAACTCTTTGATCTTAGAGTCATGAGTCTGAGCCCCACGTTGGGTATACAGATTACTTAAATAAATAAAACTTTAAAAAAATGACCAGTGATGTCGAGCACCTTTTCATTTGCTGATATTTGCCCCCTTTTTTGGTGAAGTGTCTTTTCAGATCTTCTGCCTATTTTTAAATTGTGTTTGTTTTCTCATTACTAATCCTGAAGTTTCTTTATACATTCTGGATATGGATCCTTTATCAGAGATGTGTTTTGCAAGTATCTTTTCTCAGTCTGTGGCATGTCTTTTTATTTCCTTAGCAGTGTCTTTCAAAGAGCAGAAATGTTTCATTTTAATAAATTCTTATTTATCAATTTTTTTATTTTATGGATCATGCCTTCGTATCATATCTAAGCAATCTATGACTAACCCTACTATTGAGTTTTAGGGGCTTCTCTTACATACTCTAGGTATATCTTTTATTGAGCAAATGAGTTATGAATATTTTCTCCCAGGCTGTGGCTTGCATTTCTATTTTTTTAATGGTGAATTTTTTAAGAAAAGAGTTTTTAATTTTCCAGTTTATTAGCATTTCTTTGATGGCTTATGCTTTTTGTGTTCTAAGAAACCTTGGCCTAATCTAAGGTGGCTAAGTCCTCTTTTATGGATTCTTCTGGCAGTTTTATAATTTTAGGTATCATATCTGGGTCTGGGACCTGTTTTGAGTTAATTTTTGTATCTGACATGAAGAAAGGGGGAATGTTAATATTTTTTCATACAGATATGGAGAAAGGATAGCTCTTCCACGGAATTGCATCTTTGTCAATAATCAATTGATCGTATTTGTCTATTTTATTCTCTAAAAGTCTACGTTTTCACCAGTTCCAGACTGCCTAGATTACTGTAAATTTATGATCAGTCTCAAAATCAGATAAGTCCTTCAGCTTTCATCTTTTTTTGTGTGTGATTACTTTGGCTATTCCAAGTCTTTTGCATTTCCATATGAATTTTAGAGTCAGCTTGTCAATTTCTACCCTCCCCCCCGCCATGATCCTATTAGAATATTGATTGGGATTGTGTTGAATCGATAGATTGTTTGGTAAGATTACCATCTTAACAATATTGACTGTCTCAATCCATGGACATAGTATATCTTTCCATTTATTTACATTTCCTTGAATTTCTCTCAGCAAGGTTTGTGTGTTTCAGTATAGAGGTATCAAATGTCATTGGTTAGACTTATTCCTAAGTATTTTACGTAGGGGTTTTTTTTGGAGGGGGTGCTATAAATAGAATTTTTTATTTATTATATTTGCCAATTGTCTGTTGCTAGTCTTTAAGAATACAATTAATTTGTCTACATTAACCTTTTGTCCTGCAATCTTGGTAAATTTACTTCTTAGTTCTATTAGTTATCTTGTAAATTTCATGGGATTTTTCACATAAAGGATTGTATCATCTGCACACAGGAACAATTTCACTTCCTCTTTTCCAATCTTTATACATTTAGTTTCTTTTCTTGCCTTATGCAGAGGCTACAGCCTCTGGTGTGATACTGAATAGAAGTGATGAAAACAGGCATGCTAACCTTATCCTGATCATGGGGGAAACAATTCAGTCTCCAGTCATCGAGTATGATGTTAACTGTAGAATGTTTCTAGGTGACCTTTATCAACTTGAGAAGGTTCCCTTGTATGCCTACATTGCTGATGGTTTTTATCATGAATAAGTATTGGATTTTTGTCAAATGATTTTTCTGTATTTATTCATATATGTATTTTTTTTGTGGGCATCTCTGGTTGTTTTCTTAGGATCAATATCTACAAATGAAGGTCAAGGGTCAAAATGTGTAAACATTTTTAAGCCTTCTGCATCCTATTTCTAAATTGCCAGAAAGAGAAATTTGACCCGTATACAGTGCCTCCCCACCCCTGGCTGTGCAAGAGTGTCCTTTGAGGCCCGGAGAGGTTAAGTAGCTTGCCCAAGGTCACACAGCTAGCAGGTGGTGCAGCTGGGAATTGAACACAAGCTCTGTGGCCCAGGTCCTCACCAGCATATTTTATTGCCTCTAAGTTCCAAGTTCAGCAGTACAACCCCACTTACTCTGCTTTACTTATTTATTTTTTTAAAGATTTAATTAATTTATTTGAGAGAGATTGAGTGCGAGCACAAGCAGAGGGAGGGGCAGAGGGAGAAGCAGACTCCCCACCAAGCAGGGAGCCCCAAGCAGGACTCCATCCCAGGACCCTGGGATCACGACCTGAGCTGAAGGCAGACGCTTAACGACTGAGCCACCCAGGTGCCCCTGTTGGACATTCTTTTGTTTTGGTTTGTTTTGTTTTGGTTTGGTTTACATACATTTTTACCTATTAAAGCTATTACTCCCTGTCTTATGTATATATATGTCCTTTGGCTTCTCATTTCGTTTTGTTTGTTTTGGCTTGTTTTGTTTTAATAGATGTTATTTTTTTAGAGCAGTTATAGGTGCATACAAAAATTGAGAGGAAGATAGCGGGATCTCCCATATATCTCTTGCTCTGACACATGCATATCCTCCCTCGTTATTAGCATCCCACCCCAGAGGGTACATTTGTTACAACTGATAAACCTACCTCAACAAATTATCACCCGGAGTCCATAGTTTAATTAGAGCTCACTCTTGGTGTACATCCAATGGGTTTTAACAAATGTATATATATATAGTATCATACAAATATGTAAACCAAACCAAACCCTTGAATAATGTGGTGGTTAGGGGTGCCGACCCCCCACACACTCAAAAATCCACATATAACTTTGACTCTCCAAAAACTTAACTACGAATAGCCTACTGCTGATAGGAAGCCTTACCAATATCATAAAAGATCAATTAACACATATTTTGTATGTATATTATATACTGTACTCTTACAATAAAGTAGACTAGAGAAAATAAAATGTTATTAAGAAAATCATAAGGAAGAGAAAATATACTTATAGTACTGGACTGAATTTATGAGAAAAAAAATCCGCATGAAATGGACCCATGCAGTTCAAACCTGTGTTGCTCAAGGGTCAGGGGCAGCTTGCCTCCAGGCAGACTCCTGAGGGGAGAATTATTTGCATTAATTCATTGATTGACCAATTAATTCAAGACACTATGCTCGGGACCTAGCACTGGGGTTCCACGGGTTCAAACTAGAGCCAAGCTGATGGAAGCCTTGGGTCTCCTTGGCATAGTGCCTGTGTAGACATGACTGTATGGCCACCTCGGTCATCTAGCGTGACATCTGTTTCCCCATCAAGACCCGTTGCCACGAGGGAACGACTGTGTCTGGTGGCTTCTGCATCACCAGCTCCAGGCGCGGTCCTGGCAGAGAACACACGGGTCATTTAATCCTCGAGCCTGGGATGAACGTGCAAAAGGTCTGTGAACTTTGAAGCGGTGGAAAAAGAACAGTAAGGAAATAAGATCTGGGGGAAATTGAAATCAGCACAGTTTTTATTTTTTATCTGTTTACACGTGGAGAACAGTTTGGTTTTTAAGAAGATTCAAATGTGCCATGTGTAATTTGGGTTGTTCATAAAATTATTATGTGTGGTGCATTAAAATGAAACGGATGGTTTATTTAGGCAATCTCTCCCGAAATACTACAAGTTAAAAATGTGTCATAGATAGAGCCAGAAAGACGCTAAACTCCAAGGAATGTAGCATCTCTTAGTTTTGGTTGTTTTCTGAGGATCTCACCAAAATGCAGAAACAGAAACGAAAAAGAGCAAAGCGAGCACGGTCACAGCTGAACACAGCGAGTTCTTCGCCACCTGGTAACCCGGGCGTGTCAGGTGGTTGGAGATTAAATCGGGCCTCGAATTCTCTGCAGCAGCTCCTACCAAGGAGGGCGGTGTGCGGGTCCCAACCCCCTGAGTCCGGCCCGCCCACCAGTTGCTTTGGCCAATGGGATGTGGCGTGAGTGCCATAGGTGAGTCCAGACCTGGCAGCAGGTGCCTCCTGGCTCGCTCCCACGTAAGGAAGCCCAGGCACAGGAGGCGAGGCACCACGAGGGGAAAGAAACCCGGCCGTCGGCGGCAGCACAGCCCCCAGACCTTGTGGACAGAGGCCATTTCAGCCACCCCCCCTCCCTGCCCCGCCACTCCCCGCACCTGCTCCAGCTGCCTGAGCGCCCAGCAGAGCGCCTGACTCAGCCCCGCCCAACCAGAACTGCGCGCAAGTAAGAGGGCTCGTTTTTAAGTTGCTAAGTTTTGGAATCATTTGTTACACGGCAACAGATAACTGGTGTATATATAGGAAGGGTCTCTTTTCAGAGAAAGTTTGACCTCCAAAACTGTTGTGGTTCTCAAGGTCAAAGAGGCATCGGGGCCAGATGTTAACATTTTTTAAATATCCAAACTTCTAAATTAGCCCTTGTTTTTCTTCGTCCTGAGCCTTTTGAGTCGGCTGAAACAGTAAGTCGATGGAACCCCAGTGGTAGGTCCCAGGCATAGTGTCTTGAATTAATTGGTCAATCAATGAATTAATGCAAATAATTTCCCCCTCAGGAGTCGTGAAAGGGTATAAGCAGCCTTCTGCCTGGAGGCAAGCTGCGCCTGGAAGGTGCGTAGTGGACCCTCTCTCTGGGGCACTTTCCTGGTTTGAGATCGGCTCCTTCCCCTCCAGGGAGGCCTTGCTCCCGGCCACAGCAGTGGAGCATGGAGTCTTGGGGAGTCTTCCACCCACGACTGTGCCAGAGTGAATCTCCGTCCTGGCTCTGTTTCCTGGAAAGCTTGGCCCGCCCCACGGGGTGAGCAGGCCGCAGCAGCATGTTGGCAAGGGCGTGCAGGTTTTGGAGGGTGGTGCTGTGTGCGTGTGGTGGTGGGGAGGCTGGGGGAGGGGGCTGGAAATAATGCCATCCTTTGGGGGCTCCCCCTCCAGCCAGGTTTGGAGGCGAGCCCGGGATGGGCCCGCCGGCCTGGGAAGCATGCGGAGCCCATGATCTCCCAGCCGCTGGGGCCTCATTGTTCAATAAGGAGATTATGAGATGCTGCACACGCTGGCGTGTGGGGGGCTGTCTTCAGGCCAGCCACGGGCCTTGTTTTGCACACAATGACTGTGTAGTGCAGCCCGGTCAGGGTCCACTCTGGAAGGCGGCGACTGCCTCAGCCTTTTTGGGTCCAAGTTTGCTGCATGGCCACAGTGGGTCAGCTCATCTACCTCCCTTCCCATCCAGCTACCTGTCTGTCCTGTTGGAAAGCCCAGGGGCCCCCACAGAAACGGCAGGACCAGGCTCAGCCCACTTCCTGACACAGGGAGGGAAGAAAAGCATCCTACACACCAGGACCGTTATTGTTCTAGAAGCAGCAAAGGTTTAAAAAGCCAGCCTTTCTCTTTGAGGAAGTTCCAAGTTATGAGGGATTGTGCTCGAACCACCCAGAGTGGCTTTGTGGAGAGACCTGGTGCCTATTGGAGGAAGAGGTGCCTTGGGGTTAATCGCCTCCGACACCTTTATGGTCTGGGCTAGAACAGAGAGACACAATAAAGCAATCGCTATGGAATCTCGGTAGGATGCTGGGGTTGGGGCCTGGAACTGATGCGTGCTTTACTCTGGTTATGTTTTAGTGGGCATTTGCTAGATATTGCTGGTAAATCTCAAGAGACGGCATTTAACCTATGGTATGGCTGAACCCATGTAAGAAAATATTTTGCAACTAGGGTTTTGAACAAATTCGTAAACTAAAAAAAAAAAAACGAAAACAGAACAGGGCACCTGGGTGTCTCAGTCGGTTAAGCGTCTGCTTTTGGCTCAGGTTGTGATCCCAGGATCCTGGGATGGAGTCCTGCGTGGGGCTCCCTGCTTGGTGGGGAATCTGCTTCTCCCTCTGCCTCTCTCCCTGCTTGTGCTCTCACTCTCTCTCAAATAAATTAATTAAATCTTAAAAAAATAAATTAATAAATAAAACAGACTAAGTGGGGTTGTATTGCTGAACTTGGAACTTAGAGGCAATAAAATGTGCTGGTGAGGACCTGGGCCACAGAGCTCAGGTTCAAATCCCAGCTGCACCGCCTGCTAGCTGTGTGACCTTGGGCAAGCTACTTAACCTCTCTGGTCCTCAGTTCCTCTTCTGTGCAAGGAGGGTAATGACACGACTCATTTCAAAGGATTATTGTGAGGAATATATGTAATAAATGCACATGAGGAGTGGTTAATACAGGGCCAGGCTCAGACTGAGTGTTTAATAAATGTTCATTATTCGTATTATGAGTATCAATAACCCTCATGTTTTCTAACTGAACCATAAACGGAACCAGGGTTTTTTTCAGGAAAATAGTGAACTTAACGGGACTTAAATGCTGTCTAAAGTGGTCACGAAACAGCTTCTCAGAGAGAGCTCTGAGGACCAGCGCCCAGCACTCTGCCGCTGTTGATCCCGCACAAGACCCCCGCATTATCCTCACTTTGCACCTGGGGACACAAAGGCTCAAAGGGGCTGGGTGACCTGTCAGGGTGAGCTCATCTGTCATTAGGGCAGCTTACTGCCTCGGTTGACATGGGATGCACTTTGACCGTAACCATTCGTCCCCTTCCACACGAAAATGGGACTCATTCATTCATTCGTTCACGGGTGTCTGTGGAGAGCCCGTCGCCTGCGTGGCGCCTGCAGTCCTGTCTGTGTGTGCGTTCGCGCCTGGGCCCATGTTGAAATGTCTCCCCCACACCCTCCCTGCCCTGCCCCCGTGGCCATGACGCGACCTCCCCCACCAGCTCCCCGTCCAGCGCCGACGCCCACCTGCGGTTCCCAGACGGCACCGGCCTCCTGCAGACCCCGCGCTGGGACGAGCCGCAGAGGACCTGTGCCCTGGAGCAGATCTGCGGCGTGTTCCGCGTGGACCTGGGGCAGATGCGCTCCCTCCGCCTCTTCTTCAGGTGAGAGCCTCTCTGGGCAGCTTCCTGGAAGGAGGCTGGTGGTGCAGGGGTCCCGGCGGGTGGGGCTTCGGGTCCAGGGACAATGCCCGCCTTCCCAAATGTTTGCTTCCCGACATCACTAAGCTGGGGGGCTTAGTGGTACCCCACGATGGCTGCTCCCAGGAACTGGGTCGGGGCAGCTACCAGCCTCTTCCACCTGCCGTCAGGGTGACGGTGGCCTGCCGTGGCTTCAGACTCTGGCTTGGAGAACAGCCAGGTGGGGGCCGTACAGAAAGCTGCTACAGGCTGCTCCCAGTTACCCACGGAGAGGCTTTGCAGCTCGGCCTTTGTGTGCAAGACGGGGCCCTGGCCTTCCGGAGGGAGGCTCCCCTTTCTCATGGTGGGCAGACCAATAGTGTCCTGTCTCGTGGCCACATCAAATCTCTCCTGAAAAGCACGGCAGCCCAGCCACAGAATAGCCCCAACCGAAGACCTGTGCTCGAAGCGGGTGTGTCCCCAGAGGGTCCCGGACCCAGAGCCACATTCTGGCTGTTGCACTGATGGCCCTGTTGGATGTTCAGTGACTTTCCCTGGACGATTCTCCCTGAGTGAGAGGAGGAGTCCCTCCCAGACCAATGGAGGAGGCTCTCTCAGTGCCCGCCCCACCTGGGTTCAAAATCTGATTCCACCCAACGCCATCCACCCCTGCATCTCCCGGACAGGAGGGAGCATACGGGGCAGGGGACCCAGGGCCTCTCAGGCAGCCCAGCAGGGAGCGAGGGCAGCCCTCCTTCCCGGAGTCCCCAGGAGAGGGCTATTTTCCTTCTTCAGCCAAGCGGGTGGTGGGTTCCTTGCGGGTGTAGTGCTGTCCCCCTGCAGCCAGCAGCCAAACTCCAGGGGCCTTCCTGTTTCCTGCCTCTGAGGTCAGTGATAGGGGCCTCTGATTATACTTGGAAATCAAAGCCGGGGTTTCCATCTTCATTGCCCCGTTCCCTTCCCCTGCCGCGGCCGCCCAGCGATGAGGCCTGCACCAGCGGCCAGATGGTCATCGCCAGCCGCGAGAGCCAGTTCAAGGTTTTCCATTTCCACCACGGCGGCCTGGACAAGCTGTCCGACGTGTTTCAGCGCTGGAAATACTGTGTGGAGACGCACCTCAAGGACCAGGTAGCCCAGGGGGCGGAAGGGCGCTGCCCCGGGGGGGGGTGTCGTGAGGTCTGCACCCCGCGGCCAGACCCACCCCCTGCCCTTCCCGCCCATGGGGGGGATCCAGGGCTCTCCCCGCACAAAGGCCTCACAGGATGTGACCTTGGGGGCCCCTGGCGGTCCGTGGTCGCTGGGGGGCTGGCAGAGCGGCCACTTCGGATCTGAAGCAGGCCCAGGTCTTCTTGTAAAGTCAGTGCTTTGCACTTGAAAAATCATGTTTTGACAAGGCTTCCTGCCATATTTTGCTCAATCTACATACAAATGTAATAAGAGCTCTTTAATTATCTGTTCAAGATACTGTATGTGCTTATTAGAAAGGGGCTGACTTTAAGATCCCCTTCCTTCCCACAGAGCCTCCTGCTGGCTCTCCTTATTACAGTAGTATGGCTTGCTTTTCCCCCTACATCGAGCAACCTTTGATTTTTGAATTAAATGTCAGCTGCAGTTTTGCCCTGGATTCGTGACTGCCCGTGGAGACAACCTGACAGGCGGGCTCCCTGCTCGGGGAACAGCGGTCCCTTTGTTTGTGGCCAATCACATGTAATTTATTGTAGGCCCTCCCGGCAGAGGGAAGTTGGGCCGTTCGAGGCATTAATTCCGTTTTTTGCGGCTGGCTGGGGGTCGCGGGGAGAGTGTGGGGGGGTCAGCCGGGGGGGGCCATGGTCCATCGGTTGGTCCGTCAGTGGGAGTGGGCTGGGGAAGCCCAGCGACCTGGGAAACCGATGTTAAGATGAAGGTATTTTCATTTTAATTGCGTCTAATTACACTTGCCATTTAGGGGTCTGTATGTGGGGAGAGCGGGTCCCCCTCCTTTCGGGGTGTGGTGGGGTGAGAGGGGGCTTTTCTGTCCTGGGGAGAGCGGGCTGGCTTCGGGGGCCCGCCCGCCAGGTGCTTATCTCCCGGAGTTTCCGGACTCCATCCGGGCCAGCAGGTCACCGACGAAAAGACGTGCATGCAGTTCTCCATCCGACGCCCCAAACTGCCCTCCTCCGAGACGCACCCTGAGGAGAGCATGTACAAGAGGCTGGACGTGGCGGCCTGGCTGCGCCACCTGAACGAGCTGGGCCAGGTAGAGGAGGGATACAAACTGCGCAAGGTAAGCCGGGGGCACCCAGGGCCGCCTCCCCGGAGGCTGCCCCCTTGTGTGAACACGCCCGCCCGATAAAGCAATCAAAGGCTCTGCGTTGAAAAGGAAACCTCGGGAGCGGGCTTGGGGGACCCGGAGTCAGGCTGCATAGAACAGCTCGCGGTGAAATGCAGCGCTTCCAAAACCGGGATTAGGCCATGACGTGAGAACGACACGTTAATCTGAGCGCCACACCAGGGTGGGCATTGACATTGAAATGAGCCTGGCTGTGTGCTGTATGGGAATGGAGGGCCGCCACTTTCCCTCCAAACATGTGCAAATCACAGCGACCTGAATCAAGGCATCAGCTGTCACCAAGGCGCAGCAAAGCCCCCAAAACACAAATCTCCGGGGGCTGGGGGTGCTTTGAGCCGCCCTGTATTGGCCCCTCCCCAACTTCGGCCGCTTCCTGCAGGCCATTTTCTTCGGCGGCATTGATGTGTCAATCCGGGGGGAGGTCTGGCCCTTCCTGCTGCGGTATTACAGCCACGAGTCCACGTCGCAGGAGAGGGAGGCACTGCGGGCGCGGAAGCGCCGGGAATACGCCGAGATCCAGCAGAAGAGGTAAGGGCCGCCGGCCCGGCCCGGCCCCCGGTGGGACTCAGCCGACCCGGCGATTGGCCGTGCAACCCCGCACTGATAATATGTTCCGTGACCCAGACTTTCTTTGGAAAATGGGTCCCAGGCACGGAGTGATAGGCTTGGATAGGAGCCGGCGTTATCCCCGGCGCTCCTCGCTCCTCAGCGCCGTGTCAGCGTTTGAGAGCTCGACAGACTGAGCTAGGCACCGACGCCCCGCCGGACACGCTGGGCCGGAGCCGACGGCTGAGGTCTCTCTCGGCCTGGCTGAGCGCGGGCCACGGCCCGCTCTGCTCCCCGACACTGGATAACCAGCACCCCCAAGTTAGTGGGGAGCCGGAGGGTTTGCCGGCGGCAGCAGCCCAGCCCCCATCAGGAGCAGGGGTGGGGAAGGACGGGCCCTGCCTGGAGCGTGTGTGTGCATGTGTGGGCATGAGTGTGTGTGTGCGTGCGTGCGTGTGCTTGCATGTGCATGAGTGCGTGTGTGTGCGCGTGCGCGTGTGTGCACGTGCGTGTGTGTGCATGAGTGCGTTGTGTGTGTGCTTGCGTGTGCATGAGTGCATGTGTGCGTGTGCGCGCGTGTGTGCATGAGTGCATGTGTGTGTGCGCTTGCGTGTGCATGAGTGTGTGTGTGTGCGCGTGCATGTGTGCATGAGTGCGTTGTGTGCGCGTGCGTGTGTGTGCTTGCGTGTTCATGAGTGCGTTATGTGCGTGCATGTGTGCGCGTGTGTGTGCTTGCGTGTGCATGTGTGTGCGCGTGCATGTGTGCATGAGTGCGTTGTGTGTGTGCTTGCGTGTGCACGAGTGCATGTGTGTGTGTGCATGTGCGTGTGTGCTTGCGTGTGCATGAGTGCGTGTGTGTGCATGAGCGTGCGTGTGTGTGCTTGCGTGTGTGCACACGCATGCGTGCTGCTCGCGGAGCCCCCGGCCGGCGCTCTGCTCTGTGCCAGGCTCTCCATGACCCCTGAAGAGCACAAAGCGTTCTGGCGTGACGTGCAGTTCACCGTGGACAAGGATGTGGTTCGGACGGATCGGAGCAACCAGTTCTTTCGAGGCAAAGACAATCCGAACGTGGAGAGCATGAGGTACCTGCCCTCCCCAGCCAGCGAGGGTCTCCCGGAGGGGAGGAGAGCCCTGCCCCCCCCCCCACCATTCCACTTCCTCACCTGCCACTCGGGGTCACCTTACCCCTCGGGACTCCGCCGGCCTTCTGGGAAGAAAAGGAACAGCAGCAGGGGCGGGGTCCAGAAGCAGAGGCTCATTAGCTACTTTAGGCAACATCAGTCCATGTATTGTGGCTGGTCCCTCCCCAGGGTACCAGCAAAGCCTCCCATCCCTGGGCCTCCACCAAGCCTGGCTTGCTTGGCTCCCACCAGCCCTGGATGAGCCTCCCTCTGAGCCTCCCAACAGGTGGTCCTCTGGCCCATGAAACCACACAGAGCCCGAGAATTGCATCTCTGACATTCTACCACCTGGCAAATGATGGCACAAAATTCGCAGCCCATACAAATGTCCCTGCGCACCCATCCTTTGTCACAGGCGGGCAGCCACCATTAAGAAAATCAGACCCATATACTCTCTTTCCCCTGCTCTGGAGGTTTGGGCCTGCCCAGGGGCTCCTGTAGGCCACTCCATTTCCCTAGACCCTGAGGACAGTGCCCTGAGGGCTACCTTCCTTGCCCTGAGATCGAGGTGAAGGGGGCGCATCCTGGCAGCCTGGGGTCTCCAGCCTGGGCGACACGCCGTCAAGAGCGCAGCAGGGGTGGGCCACATCGAGGCCCGCTCTCACTGACTCCCTGCTCTCTGCCCTGCGTCCCCAGGAGGATCCTGCTGAACTATGCCGTATACAACCCAGCCATCGGCTACTTCCAGGGCATGTCAGACCTTGTGGCGCCCATCCTGGCCGAGGTCCTGGACGAATCAGACACCTTCTGGTGCTTTGTGGGTTTGATGCAGAACACGATCTTCGTCAGCTCTCCTCGGGACGAGGACATGGAGAGACAGCTGGTGAGGCTGGGCCGTGCGGGTTAACAGTGTGCTGGGGGAGAGTACGCTGCCTCCTGCCCTTGCTGCCCGAGGTCTTGGTGGCCACGTGTGGCATGGCTGCTATGGGTCAACAGGCAGAAAAAGCCGGGGTGGGCGTTGCCAGTGGGGCCTGGGGGCTTAGCCGTGGGCCTCTGCTAAGGCCAAGCTCCGTGGGAGGAACGCATGTTATTCCTCAGTCTCAGGACACCTGCTGCCATCCCCACCCCATGCCCCCTGCAGGCTGGGCTGTCGGGGGAGGCCCCTCCCCTGGTGGAGGAGTGAGGAAGGGGAGGCCCATCACACCTGGCCCTGTGCTTTACAGGATGG
This sequence comes from Mirounga leonina, assembly GCF_011800145.1. NCBI lineage: Eukaryota > Metazoa > Chordata > Mammalia > Carnivora > Phocidae > Mirounga > Mirounga leonina. The sequence continues at coordinate 2,522,251 of NW_023270494.1, forward strand.
GTCCTCAGGTACATCTGGGCTGCTCCCTGCAAGGCTCCAACACAGGATGCAGGAATGGGAGGGGCTCCTGAGGCCCCCTGGACAGTCACCACGCCCCATTCCAGGCCCAGGCCTCCTGCAGTGCCCAGCCAGCATGTCCCCTCCTCATGGCCTCCCTTCACCTGCCCAGACCCAGCAGCTCTGAATGTTGGGGGCGAGGGGGACAGGCAGAGCTGGTAAGGCAGGGCCAGGAGCCTTCAGTCAGCACTCGAGGCAGCTCCTGGGTGTTCCAAACACCTGCCGAGTGCCGGGTGGAGGGCACTAGGCTGTGGTCTTGGCTCTCCAGTCCCGGAGAGGACCCCAGCCGGGAAGCTGACAGAGACGGGAAGTAGGCAGGCAGGCGGATCAGGCAGATGCCACAGCACACGGGATGTGCCCAGACTTGGCCGAGCACAGGTTCGGACAGTGATACTGTGTGGCCTGGACTTTTGGGACCGGCCATGTCAGGAGCGACGGGGACGGAACTGACCGGAGCTGGGGTCTGACTGTGGATGCGAGCCGAGCACAGCAGGGGGTCTGAGGACCAGGGAGCCAGGGTCCAGGAGGTGTGGCTTGGAAGGCCAGGGGACGTCCGCGTGGGGTAAGCGGGGGTAGGCCGCATGCGTGGTCTTGACGCTGTGCTGGGCCGGTCAGAAAAGATCCTCAGACTCAGCCCCTCCAAGGGCCCCAGCGGCTGTCTCCAGCGGGAATGATGGGTTGCTTGTGTGGGAGGGGCCTGTGAGTCACGGAGCCCTGCCCCAGGTCCCCCCCACCACACACACACCCCCCACCCCCAGCTGCCCCCTCTCTGCATCGGCCCTGTGATGTCAGGTTTCCACGGCACCCGGGGAGGTAATTATGGGGTCTGACGCGATTGGCTCCTGACGGGCTCATGCAGCACGCGGCCCCGTGACTCATTAGCTGCCAGAGATGGATATTCTCAGGGCTCTGAAGTCAGCAGCCCAAGCCGGGCCCTGCCAGAAGGAGCCTCGATCTCGTCCCTCGCCCACGTCACTGGGTGGTGACCTTACGTGCAGGAAACGAGCACCCTGAGGTTCAGAAATGCCCCCTCCCCGCTCTAAGTCAGCTCTGGAAGATGATGGTTCTTGGCGATGGGAAGGTGGTTGGACTGGGGGTTCCGTGCATGATCTGCTCGCCCTCCCCAGGAGGCGGGAGCCGCAGAAACCGCCCTGTGTGGTGGCTGAGACCTGGGGAGCCTCCGGTCCACAGCAGGGCAGCATGCTCTGCCTGCCCCGGGCTGTGCCTCCAGAACAGTCTGAAATCTGGGGTGAACTAGCCAAGACAGGTGTGAGTCCGACTCCAGCAGCAGAATAACGTGAGCCGGTGCAGACGCTGCCGATGGAGGCCCCGTGCTCGGCACGCGTGCTTCTCGGGCTGGGGGCCCGAGGAAGGGCCTCAGGGGGAGTGGGCACCTTGGGCAGAGCCTGGGGGCTCACTGGTCCTGGCCTCACCCCCAGCTCTACCTGCGGGAGCTGCTGCGGCTGACGCACCTGCGCTTCTACCAGCACCTGGTCTCGCTGGGTGAGGACGGCCTGCAGATGCTCTTTTGCCACCGTTGGCTGCTCTTGTGTTTCAAGCGCGAGTTCCCCGAGGCCGAGGCGCTGCGCATCTGGGAGGCCTGCTGGGCCCACTACCAGGTGAGCCAGGGCCAGGCGGCCGCACCCTGCGGGGGCGGGGCCCTCCGGGGTCCCCTCCTCGCAGCCCCAGCCCCCATAACCCACACGCCCCACCACACCAGGCCCTGCCTTCTCATCGTCCCCCGGGGCTGCCTTCAGATCAACAGCTCGCCTCCCAAGTAACTGAAACAGATGCAAATTGCCCACTGACTGTGCTCATTACCACATCCTGGGGCCCAGCTCCCTGCTGCCACAACCAATCAGTGTGAGGGTGACATCGGTGAGGGCGAGCGGGCCCCCTGCAGCCCCGGCCACCAGGCCCTCCTTCCCTGCTCGCTCAGGACCGCGCAGGGAAAGAGCCTGAGACCCTGCGTCCCCGTCAGCCCCTCCGGAGAGCCCAGGACCCACCGTCCCTCCCCAGATTTCCACTGCAAAGCCCCCAAGAGCGTGCGTCCCTATCCCATGGCTTTAACACCCAACTTAGCAACAAGTTGGCCATGTTGAAGGATGGGCAAGTCTCTCTGGATCCGTCAGCTTTAAAAAAAAAAAAAAATAGTATTGACACATCCGGGAGGTGGCCAGGATCCTTTCTGCAAGAGCCGGCTCTGTCCTCGCCCTGGAAGCCGGCAGCTTCCATTAGACAGACCTCAGGGGTCAATGGGACGCCGGGCCAATCTGCAGACACGTGAGCTGGCAGGCTCCACTCTTGCTGGTGCTGCAGGAGGAGCTTCTCGGAGGGCGGCAAGTCCCAGGAAGCCGCCCTGGTGCCCCAAGCCGTCTCCGTACCCGCCCCCTGGCCCGGGTCTGGCTCTGCGGCCCGGCCTGGATTAGTGTGCTGGACCGCATTTGGCCACATGGGCCCTGCGCCTGATGACATTAATGGCGCAGGGGTGGGGAGGGGCGGGGAGGTGGGAGTAGGCTACTTCCTTGGGAGTGAGGGCCATGGGAGGGGGGGCTCTTTTGAAGTGACCCCTGAGAGAGAAAGGCTCTATTCTGTCTGTTTACTACTCATGTGTCTGTGGGGCCTGGACTGCCCCAGGCCTGTCCCGTGAATGGAATTAGTCCTGTCCTGCTGCCCAGCCCTGGTGGGACATGCCTCACCCCTTCCTCCCCACGTTTGTCTCTGAGAGGAGCTGCACACCCCCCTTCCCGGAATCCTGCTGTCTCCCACCCCGGGCCGAGCGTTCTGAGCCAAAGCAAGAACAAATCCATTCTGGATTAGTTCAAAGGAAGGGGCCAGGCAGCCCGAGGCCCCACAGCCTGGGGGACGGTCTGTCCCGAGCAGGCAGGGCGCGGGGCATTGCTGACTTTGACCTCAGCAGGAATTGTGGGCTCCGCCCGGCTGGCCTAGCTGTTCCGTCTGGCCGGCCGGTCGACATTGGGAGACTAAACATGGGCTTCCTGGTGCTCCTTACTCTTCCTCTGCCCTCGGGGGCCAGTGTGAGTCAAAGGCAGCGCCCCCTCCAAGCATCCGGGCAGGGGAACACACAGGATGCGCCCCAGTCAAATGCCAGCCGATGGAGCGCCAGCTTCCTGCTGCGCGCCTGGTGTTGCTGGGCAGTGGTGTGAGGTGGTCTCCAAGGAGGGCAGCAGGGTCCCCGGTGGAGTCCTCGAAGAGATAGTGAAAGACAGCAGGATCATGGTAACCCCTCCGTGGGGCCGTCAGGAAGCTGTCTTGCTCCTCTCTGTTAGGATCTTCTCGATTTCTTAGCAACAAACCTAGGGGTCATCTCTGGGACAAGAGTTGGGATGTTGAGCCTGGAGGGAGGAAGACACTGACCAGAGGGTAACTGCCAGAACGTTCTTTCTCGCTGGCCTGTTCCACAACCCACTGGGGCGTATTCACACCCAGCCTCTGCGTGCACCTTTACGAGCTCTTCTCAGCGCCTTTATGAATAGACTTCACAATGAGCGTGGGTCAGCCCTCAGAGGACGCTGTGACGGAATGCACCCAGAGGGCTCCCCAGCAGCAGCCCGTGGGTAGCACGAGCTTGTCCCCTTTGCATGTCACAGCAGCCTTTGGGTGTAGGTACTGACCTTGGCCCGTGTGCGGTGGGGAAACAGGGCAAAAGAGGCTTGCGGCTTGCCCAGGACCACATGAGCCCAGACAGCCTCACCCCACAGCTCTGCACTCAGCCTCCACCTGGGGCCTTATCTGAACCCTGCTCTCCTCCCCCTCAGACGGACTACTTCCACCTTTTCATCTGCGTGGCCATCGTGGCCATCTACGGGGATGACGTCATTGAGCAGCAGCTGGCCACCGACCAGATGCTCCTGCACTTTGGAAACCTGGCCATGCACATGAACGGGGAGCTCGTTCTCAGGAAGGTGAGCGCCTGCCCCTCCCCCAAGTGGCCCCACCCACTAGGCTTGCAGAGCCCCGCCCCTTGGCCACAGAGCCCCGCCCACGCCCCAAGCCCCGACGCGAGGGCGGGGCTTGAACGCAGGCCCCGCCCCGTGCGCTCCTGGGGGCGCTCCCTGCGGAGGCCACCGCACAGGGCTAGTCCACCATCAGGCCCGGACACCAGGGCCTCCTCCGCTGCGTGGAATGAACAAATTATCCGGCTTCATAGACAGCCCCCCCCCCACCTTGGGGCACCTCACTCACAGCCCAGAGCCAGGCAGATTGAGAAGGCAGCTTTGGGGGAGGGCCGCTGCGTCTCATCCAAGGCAAGTGGAAGGAAGGGGCACCACGCTGAGCTTGGCCACTCCGCACTTCCCAGCCTCCTGCTGGCGATGCCCATGTGAAAGCTCTGTAGTGGTTTTCGGGGGCTGTAAGGAGCGACGCAGGGGCCAGCGGTCGCGTGGGTAGGAAGTGGGCACGGCACTGCCCACGACAGCGGGAACGAAGCCCGCGGAGGCTGAAAGGTGGAGCCGCAGGGCGGCCGGAGCGCTGGGGCATCCTAGCTGGGGGGCTGAGTCAGAGGGGGCAGACCCAAGGGCAGGGACTGCCACTGAGGCGGGCCCCTGGGCCGCCCTTGGCCGCCTGCTCACCCTTCGGATGAAGGCCTTTGGGAGCCTGCCCCACCTCTCCACCCCCTGTCCTCTCTTTGCAGGCCCGCAGCCTGCTGCACCAGTTCCGTCTCCTGCCCCGCATCCCCTGCAGCCTGCACGACCTGTGTAAGCTGTGTGGGACGGGCATGTGGGACAGCGGATACATGCCTGCCGTGGAATGCACGGGCCACTACCCGGGCTCGGAGAGCTGTCCCTACGGGGGCACGGTGGAGACGCCTTCGCCCAAGCCCCCCAGAGAAGGCAAGAAGGGCCCAAAGATGCCTCGGGAAGGCTTCGGTTTCCGCAGATAGGTGGGGCTCCCTGCACTGGAGGAAGGTGGAGGGGACCTAAGCAGAGGTCCTGGGCACGTGGGAGGGGGTGGGGATGGGCATGGAGGGGACGGGGGATGGTAGAGAAACGTAAGGAAAAAGACTTGGGGCGACAGGAAGGGAACCTTTTCGTATTAATGACGTAAGCAGAGCCTCGAAGTGACTGAAGTAAGACCCACCAGCTGCCCAGAGAAAAGTCACCTCCCAGAACAGTGGGGCCAGAGTGCGCGGCCCTCCGGCCTGGAGAGGCAGGCTGCTGGCTTCTCGGGCTGCCTGCCTGTGGTGGGTCTCAGCGTGCCTCAGGGACTCTGCCGCTGCGTCAGCAATGGGCGGCACTGCCGGGCAGCGAGAAAGGAGGAGAAGGCCTGCTCCCGCTGCAACACAGGGAATGCAGAGCAGAAGGGGGTCCCGTCCAGGCCTGGGACATCTTTGCAAGCTGGACACGCCTCCTCATTGGGCCCCATTTTCTGAGCGGGCCAGTCTCAACTTTGCACAGCTTCAAAGCTAATATGAAGATGTCTGCAAGAAAAAGAAAAGTCCTGGTGACTTCACGATAGACAGGTGTAGGAGCAGTTTGAGGGTCTGAGAGGCTGGGGGTCTTCAGTGTCCGTTTACACATTTTATACTCCTGGTATGTGAAAGAACCTGCCTGCCGCTGAGCCCGAGCCTCAGGCTGTTGGGGGTTGTTGGACCCCTCTCCCGTAGTTGGGGGGTGGTTCTACATGAGGATCTCTGTTTAGGTCAAGCTCACCCAACACAGCAGTCTGCTGGGGGCCGCGTGGGTTGGGCTGTGTGTGCTCTGGCAAAATCTCACTGTCTGAGGGAAGTGGGACCACATTAGCTGAGCACCTGAGACAGAAGCATCCAAGAGGCCTGGAAGGACCCCCGCTTCCCTGCAGGGCCTGCACCGCGTGATCGGGGGCCTTCTCAGGTAGCAGGGCTCAGCGGCGACCCCATAATGTAGCCAGCACTCAGGACAGCACTCCCACCTCCAGAAGATTCCTGTTGGTGGCTCCTTCTGGGATTTAGGGAGATGGACAGAGGAGGGTGTGGGAACTCCCAACCAGCTGGAAAGCATCCAGCCATCTGCACAGAAAGCCACTTCTTGAGCTGGTGGGCTCTCAGGGGCTTGAATCCTTCCCTGAGTCCTCCTGCACGCCCGTGAAGTGCTGAAGGTCGTCGTGGAGACACCGCCTCGACGGAGGCTTCTTCCTGCTCTCCACTCCTGTCCCCGGAGAGCGAGCCACGCTGCCGGCACCACTTTAAAAAGATGTTTATCAACAGAAGAGAGGAAGTTACCAGCCTCCTCCTTCGAAGCTTATCTATTCTCCATGAGCTCAAGTCCTCCAGCATCTCCGAGTTCCCAGAGCCTTCTGAGGAGAGCCCCCGGGAGCCCCCTCAGTCCCCAGATCCTGGGGCGCTGGCCGCTTCAGCCCTGCAGCAGGGTCCAGGCTGGGTGGGGTGGACTTCTCACCTGCTCTGCGTCTGGGGAAAGGGGATTGCCTTTCTGTGCTGGCCCCCATCTGCTGCGGAAAAGGCGCTGCACCGATCCTGCGTTGGAAACCGCCTCCCTGTGAACGGAGTGTTGGTTAACCACCGCGCTGCAGCAGGGCTGTGTGATGAGTAGCCCCCAGACCCATCTCCCGCACCGTCCAGGGTCAGCAGTTTAGACTGGGCACTTCTGGTCTTGGCTGGGTGTGTTCCCATATCTGGCTCAACTGTTGGTTACATCCCAGAGGGGCTGCTCACGTGTAGAGCTCAGACCTGGCGCCATCTCTTGCCTCCGCGCTGCAGGCTCACCCCGGTCAAGGCAAAAGCGCAGGAGGAGAAATGCACAGGTACCTTCCCAAGCCTTGGGGGAGGCCACTCCTGCTGTCATCCCACTGCCAAAGCGAGTCCCATGGCCGGACTCAGCATCCAGGGGTGGGGGAGTGGACCCCTCCCTTTAGCAAGAGGCGCTGTGCAGTGACGGCAGGGGGCTGGGGATTCAGAGGGTGAGGAGCTGGGCTGTGGGTACGTCTGCCACCCCCTCCAGGAACTTTTGGGGCTCTGCTGTCAGGGGGCAGGACTTCTCCCGGGAAGGCAGGAGATGCCCAAGGGGCTAGAGGATGCTCCTCAGCTCCCCCTGTCTAGGAGGTAGCAGCCGTGCATTTTTCTGAGATACCTTGTGCCTTTGGGCTGCTGTGTATGTGCGGGGGAGGGGGGGGTGTCCAGGGATCCCTTCACTTCGGAGGACCCTGGATACCAAGCATTCACGCTGAATCTCCCAGCTCCCACAGCTCCCCAAGACCCCGTACCAAGTGCCACCCCGCCCTCACTGCTCCCGCCTCACACCCCTGTGCTGAGCAGGGCCCTGGAGATCTACGCCTCTCAGAGCAGCCAGAATCTCAGAAGCCGAAGACCTGGTTGTGTGGGCTCTTTGAGGAAACGCTGCTCTGGAGGGCTGGGGAAGGCCTGCCTTGCAGGACTCCCTTAATCTGAGTGCAATTAGAGGAAACCAGCCAAAAACCCTGCAGCCCCAGGATTATTCCCAGCCAGCAAAAGGCATTAGGGTGATAATTCCGTCATTAGACTTCTAGCCTTCCCACCTCCCAGACGTGCAAATATGGGATAATCAGCCCGGCACGACCATCCTCGGTGATGCTGCTTATTTAACCCATTTTTTTAAATGACACTTAATGTTATTGGCTGGTGTGCGTGTGCGCGCATACTTAATTTCCCCACTGCTAATGTCTGTGCTGACGTTCCAGGATGTCGCCGGGGCCCCTGGGAAGAGAGGGAGCCTTTGATATGCTCCTCCTGGCATAGACAGGGCAGCATGGCAGGGACTCACCAGCCCAGGGAGGGTTCACGCTCCCAGGGAAGAAGGGGTGGCAGGAAGATGCTGGGTCCCGGGAGGGTGGGGGACGCACAGGGTGGCGGGGCTGGGGCCTGGTTAGGTGCAGAGGAGCACAGTGTGCTCTTCCAGAAGACTCCAACTCAAGTCCCAGCCAGGAAGACTGGGATCCACAAGTTGTGGGAATTGGTGTCCTTGAGCCCATCAGTGGGGGTGGAATGGACGGGGTGGGGAGGGGCCCCAGCCCACCTCTGCAGAAGGGGAGGGTCTGCAGTCCAGGAGGGGACGCCCGGCTCCATCGGAGTGCACACGCACACCAGCTCTGTCCGCACGCCATCAGTAGGCACGTGGTCCTGGTCCGCTGCATGTCAGGCAGCACGGAGGTTTTCAAACCCGGGACCTCGGGCACGTGTCCTTTGAGTTCATCTGTAAGAGCCCAGCCTGAAGCCCCATCCGGGGAGGGCATCTGGGCAGGACGAAGCTTCTGGTCCTAAGACGGAGGCTTCTCCCAGGCTAAGTGGCGGTGGCTGGCAGAGGTCAGCCACACTGACCTTTGACAGGTGGACATACGGAAATGGGGCAAAGACTGGGGGCCGTCATGGTGGGGGGTGGTGCTCTGTGGCTTCCCCCTCGGTTTGTGTGAGGTCCCTCCGAGCTCTCGTGGCCGTTTCTTATTTGGTAGACAGCCCTTGGAGTGTGGCAGTCCCCGGGATGATGGGAATCTGCTCAGGGCAATGCCCCGCGGAAGCCTCGGTCCTCCATCTGGCCTCCGCTCCCCTGCAGGGAGGCTGGCGGGTGTCAGGGACGCCAGGGTTCACCCGGCGAAGAAAAGGAAACTTCTTCCAGTCTGTCTGCCCAGCAGAGGCCCCTGGTGCCCGCCCAGTAGGGAGGAAGGAAGAGGCGTTCCCCCGGGAAGACCCACATACACGTGCAGGGGTGTGGACTGGGCCAGAGGAGGTGGCCCGAGGCCAAGGGAGGGACGCGAGGCTGGACATGCCACATCCCCAGAGACTCTAGGGAGCCAGACAGCCCAGGATCCCATTAGGCCTGTGTTTCTAAGCCACGTGACAAGGCTGGCTGTCCCTTGGAGTGGAAACATTCTGTCTCTGGATGTTCCTGGCTCAAAGGGAATGGCCCCCAAACTAACCAGTTTTTGTCCTCCCAAATTGTGAAGGCTGAGGCCAGGGCTCCCCCTAGGGGGTGAGCGGCGTTGAGCCTCAGTTTCCCCACCTGTAAAATGAGAAGGATGACGCCCACCCACGCACCCCACTGATGGCCGGTGTGAAAGCTCTCCTGAGGGTGGTTTACCAAGCCCCCTGGGGCCTCACCCGCCACTCAGGGAGGAGACCACTGGCCTTGGCCTTCAGCAGCTTTGCCCGAGAGTGGCAGCGTGTCCCCGACTCCGAAGCTCTCGCAGCTTCGGGAGTCAGCAAACCCACTCCCTCTCATGCCCACCTTGCTGCGCATACCCAGCCGACAGGAAACCTCTCTGTGCCTCTTCTCTAATGTTCACCCCATGCCACCCCACTCCTGCCACCGAGAAAAGTCAACCATGAACCATAACCTCAGCGCCCCTGCAGGATGTTCATCTCTTCAGCAGGAATGTGGTCCGTGCGTGCAAGGTCTTCCCCCTCCACTGTGAAAACCACCTGAGCGGGGACTCTGGCCTCCCGGGTCAGTGTTGTTGGACCCAGGGAGGGGCCTCCCTGGGCCTCCAGGGAGCAGGGCAGGGGCGCACACACCCTGCAGGCATCTGGCCCTTTAAATACATCGCATTGAATTTCTAGGTGGGAAGAGAACCTACCAGATTCAAAGAGAGCTCGACCACAGGGCCCTCTTCCCTCCAGCACTTCTGCTTAGAGGGCAGGGCTCTGCGGTTGAAAGAAAATTTTAACGAAATGTCCCCCATTATCAACAGATTACTGTTGTCCATGGCAAGCAGTTCTTTCTCTGTGTTTTGTGGATACAGTCACCTGTCAGTCAAGCCCTGCCCCCGGCCCAGCACTGGTCACCACAACCCCCTGGTCACCATGACCCCAACAGTGCTTCCGGCTCTCATGGATTCCCCTTAAAAAGTAAATAAAATCACATTGACAACAAATGGATGCTGTTCGGCGCCTCCAGAAGGTCCGGTGGGGTTTGTTAGGCCCACACGTGGCAGGCTCCGGTGCTCGACACAGAGGGCCCCCCACAGAAGTGCAAGGAAGGCCCGCAGATGCTTCTTGGGGGTTCCGTGATGGGGGAGGGGCAGATGGCCGGGAGCAAGGGCGGCTCCTGTCTCTGCCTTGGAGAGTTAATGAGAGGCTGGGGAAGGCCTATGAACCCCCAGCAAGTGGGGGCCCCCCGAGACCGGCCCCAGCGCATAGAAGCACACATAGTGTTTTGTTGAGACTCAGCTGCCAGGCTTCCGATTTCAGGAAAGGCTGGAATCTTGCATTTGAGAACTTTTGTAAGGAGGGAAACGAGGTGAATTTGACCTTGTTGTGGGGGGGTGGGGGGCATGAAGCTGAGAAGCTGTGTCAGCTCCTCTCACCTCGCGAGCCCTCCGAGCCCTCCGAGCCTTGCTGCGGGGCCAGGCCCGGGCACTGGGGGAGGGTGGGCAAGGGGAGGCTGAGGCTTGCTCTCGGTTCTCCTGGAGCATGGTGGTGGGGTAATGGGCTCCCAGCCCTCATGGCAGCACCTTTGGATTTCAAGCTGGTTTCCCACTGTTCTGTGTGTACCTTTCCATTCTTTGTCTGCAAGGGGCGGAGGGCAAGTGCAAAGCTCTCCTGGGTGTCTCAACCGTGGGTGTCTTGTGTCTGCAGGGCCCGCCTCACCCTCCACCTACCTGGCCTTGGCTGAGATGTCTGAGAGCCTCGTCAGCCCGTCTGCATGCCAGGGGTGCCCCTGCCTGAGGCTGGCTGGGCAGGTGCCACTGGGCGGGGGCAGCAGGACAGGCGATGCATCAACCCTGCATGGCTGGTGGCGCCACGTAGAGAAACCTTGGTCCCTTTTGGGGGATGGATGTGCTGTTTCCCTGTCATGCTGGAAAGCCAGCCCCTGCCTTAACCTGGAGGGGCCGGAATCTGAAGCAGGCAGAGATGGGGCCTGGAACCCAGGGGCCAGAGCAGCTCATCTTCCGGAAGGGATGGTGCAGACCCCACAGCTCAGCCCCACAGAGGGAACACCCCGCCATGGGGCCGAGGACTGTCCCCGGCCCCACCCAGAAGGGCTTTTCAAACCTGTAGGGCAGCTGGCTCCCTGGGTCTGGTCAAACCAGGATGTACCAGCAGGATGTTTGTCTTTGCTCCGCTCTGTCCTCCCCTAAATAACAACCCAGCAGTCACGGCCACAGGGACAGCCAAGGGGACATGCTGCCCAGTGAGCCAGGCTCTTCAGGGCCAGCCCCGGAAAGGCCCAGCCCTCTGCTTTCCTGCGGTCCCGAGGACCTGGCCTGGGACCGGCTTCTACTGCGGTATAGACAGCCATCCACACCGCACGACGTTTCTACCCCTGCTAGCGACAGAGGAGATGTTCCTGGGGGTCTCATTCACCTCAAGGCGAGTGGCCATCCTGTAGGGAGGCCTAGTGCCATTGCACTGCCCTGTGAACCTGCCCCAGCCTGAGCGAGGACAGCAGGTGGCTGGGGTTCCTGGGACAGGCATACATGTGTCCTGCAAACCCTCCAGGGAGCAAGGACAGGCCGGTCAGAGGCCCACACCTTCGGGGCCCACGGGGCAAACCAGAGGCACCCGGTGTGTGAGCGGCCTCCCCCCACGCTTCTCCACAGGTGTGACTCTTACCGCAGAGCCCCAGGTGAGCCAGACATGTCACATCAGGAGCCCCGGTGACCAGTTCAGTCTGTCATTCCTGGTGTCTGTCCTTCCCCACCCACCCACCTAAGGACATGCAGCGAGCAGGGGTGGGAGGGGGCTCGCACCAAATACGCGGGGCGCTTTCTGCTCCTGGCCCTTTGTGGCCACGGAGCCGCCCTGAGTCCAAGCCCGAGGAAGCCCGTGGGGTCTGGCTCTGTTCTCTGGCTGAGGCACCAGTGCGGTCATCCTGTCCCGGGGAGGGGAAGCCTCCAGACCAGTGGCCCCTCCACACACGGAGCAGGAGACCCCCCCGCCAGCCCCCTTCACTCCTGGGTTCAAGCTGCCTCCCTCGCCTCTGGGAGCACCGGCCCTCAGGACGGACCCGCGCCCCCCCCCAGGCTGGCTGCAGGCCCTTCCCACCACTGAGAAAAAAACCTCCTGAAGATGACAGGGCACCAGGCTTGCAAGGCAAGTGCAGTGAGAACAGAGGACAGTTGTCCCTACGCATCGATCGCACAAGTGACCTCGCGATTGAAGGGCATGTGTGAGCCTTGCCTTTGGGCACGTGTCCATCTGGGGCGGCAGGGGGAGCAGGCCTGCCCGGTCACTTTCATGCCCTCTGCAGACGGGAAGACACCTGCCGGTGGGCTCGTGGGCCCCACGAGGTTTGGCACTGGGACACCCCAGAAGCCCCCTTCCCCCACCTGCTTCCCCCCGCGTCACAGGAGAGAGCTCAGATCTCTGGGCTCCTGGGGCGTGGACTGTAATTTAGACAAAGTGGCTTGAAAATAGGCCACTCGGTCTCTGTCTATGATAATACATCTGCTTGACAGGTCAGAAGCCACCCCAGCTCTCCCATCAGCAATTTGACGCTGAACAAAATAGGGCGCTTTTTATTTTGAGTCGTTGGAGAGAATGCCTTAGTGATTTTCTAAGTCTGTGTTTGGGCGCTGAAATCAGGATGCTGCAGCAGGGGTCCAGTGCCGCAGACCGGGGACGGCAGCCCCTCGGGTTCAGAAGCCCCTCAAGCCAGGAGAGACATGTGCAGTGCAACAAAATGGGAAGCCTTCCCAAGGACCAGATGCGAGATCTACTGATAAAGTTCATTGATTCCTGGCCATGACTACGCACAATAGAAAAAGATACCGAGGGTCCTTGTGACCACAAGTTCGTGATGAGTGAGCTCAATGGTCCGGTAGTTTTAAAATCTAACGGTAGAATACGGCGATGGGCGAGGGCCAGGGAGTCCTTCCGGGGTGGGAGGTCAGAGCTTTGGATTGGGCTCACTGGACACCTGTGGTCAGAATCCGGACACCAGCTTTGGGAAGTCAGGCGGAAGATTCTGAGAGGGTTACTCCCGAGTGGCTGACCCCTCGGTGCCCCTCCACTCTGCCTTCCAGAACTGTGTGGACTCCTGGTGTGCAGTTCAGTGTTGGCGGGGGAAGCCTGTCCCGCACTGGGCTCCTCACCCCACAAGGCGCACATGTGCAGGATGGGGTTGGGGGGACAGGCTGGAGCGCTCTGGCTTTTTGTGTTAGCTCAGCTGGAAGCCAGCTTTTGGATACACGGTCCCAGTGTCCTGCAAAAGGAAACCCAAGTATCCTCGACAAACAACTAGCTGAGTCCAAAAACCAACCAGGAGCAAAGAGTGTGGGGTGGGTGGCAGACAGGGTGACCCTTGATGGCATTCCCCCCCCCAGGGGGCAGTTTCCAGGTATCTGGCCCCACCCTCTATTCTGCCCACCTCTGTCCTTACAGGAAAACTTGAGAAAGAGTCGGTGACCCCCAGATCCTCTGGGCAGGTGCCCTCTGGGAGAACTCCAGCCACCTACCCAAATAGCAGGGTCAGTCCTATTTCCAAGCATATTCTTCCAGAGCGCTTGCGTCTTCTCGATGTGCTGATAAATCCCCAGGTTCTGTGAAATGATTAATTTAGATGGGAATTTCCCCCAGTTCTTGGTCTTACTGCACAACTGGGCTACATGGCCACCTGAGCCAGGCAAGTATATAGGAGTGAACTTTTAGGTCACAGAGCCGGCCAGCCTGAAGCAGAGTGGCGAGGAGGGGGTGGGGGGTGTCCGGGGTGAGGGTATTTCCAGGGGAGGTGGACTCTTTGCTTTGCAAGGGGTTGAGATAGAGAAACTAGCTCGTCTACATTCTGCCTGGGATGCACAGCTCACTGCTATTGATGGGGATAGGGTGAGTGAGGCCCAAGAGCTGGACTCAAGTTAGTGCAGGTAGAAAGAGGCGCTGCCCCCACGGGGTCGTCTTCAGGTGACTGCGGGTGGGACGGCTCAGCAAGGCTGGGCCTGGGTCCCCCTCACTTCTAGCCTGCAGCTTCCCCAGCCCTCCTCATCTCCCCTCGGTGCAGGATTCTGCAGGTAGAAGAGTCTTACCTATAGGACCACTGCCCTCCACCCAGACTGCAGCCTCCAGGGCAGCTCCAGAGAGTTCCCAGGGTCCTGGAAAGGGTGGGAGGCTTGCAGTCTGGAATGCAGTTCTTGGTTCCCTGCACAGACCCGGCCGGAATGCCAAGGTCAGCTTGTAGAGTGGGCTCCTGGCCCTCCACAATCTGGTTAATGATTAGAAGGGACACCGCTCCAGAAAGTCCCACAGACCCCTGTGACTTCCGTACACCCAGCCGTGGATGGGTACCTAGGAGATCTCAGAGGACCAGACAGGACTGGAACTCCCCTCCCCAAGGGGTGTTTTCCTTTCTAGAAAGCAAGTTCCAAAGCCCTAGACACCAGGTAGCTCCGAGGGAGGCACCGGCAGGCTGCCCCTGCGTCCCCAGCTCCTCCGCTGTCCTGATGAAGCCAGGTGCAGACCTGGCCTTGGGATCCAGCCACACGGTCACGTCCCTGCAAAGCCTGGGCCTCTCACCGGGTATTGCCAAGCGCCCCCCCACCCAGGACGGAGGCAGGCGGGCGGACACTCACGTCCCTGCCTCTGCCCACTGGCCTCCCAGAGCCCCCCACCCACTCCAGCCCTCGGGAGCTAGGGTCCCCACTGGGCCCCAGGGCGCGAGGAGGCATGTGTGGGCACAGTGGGGCCACTCGACCTCAAAAACAATCCTCTGCACTGATTCCCATTTCCCTAGGAGGAGCGCCCGCACCACTCAGATCCATCCCATTTTCTGCAGAAGGGGCTTTGTTGCTGTGTCTTTTGATTTCACACCCAGCGGGCCTTTTCTCTGCGTGGGGATCCCCGCCTCCACCAGCTGGGTGTACACTCAGAGCCCCCATGTGGGGCAGGGAGGGGCACCAAGGGAGGGGGCACACAGGACAGGCGCTGGGGGGCTCCTGGGGGGAGGGCATTCAGGGAACGGAGGGGACGTGAGGGGTGGGAGGGCTCCAGGAAGAGGGGGAGGGGAAGGAAAGGAGGGGCGGCCCCCGACCCACCCACCTCTCCCACCCCCGGGCCCACTGATCTAATCATATCAGGTGTGCTCGAGATAAATATTAATAACCCAGTGACAGAGGGAATTTGGGAGAATCTAATTAAAAGGACACTGTGCAAGCTGGCAGCCTTGCCAAAGAGTCAGCCCCAGCGAAACCCAAGGGCCAGAAGAAGGAAACACACTGAGCCCCCAGGAGGCTCTGGAAAGGAAGGTGCACGGCCACACCTACGGGACAGTTCTGAGCGCTGACCTGCCCCCGGCACGCCCGCCGAGGGCAGGAGGGCGGGACAGACCAAGCCTCTGGCAGGGTGGGCGCCTGGCCCCAGTGCCCTCCGAGCACCCCGGCCCCCGGCTCGGCCCCCGCATCCCTCCCAGGCCCACCCCTGGGAGCCAGCCTGAGGCTAGGGCACCTCGCCCCGCACCCCAGAGACCTGGCCCCTCGCTCCTCTGCCCACTCAGGCTTCCCCTTGGTGTCGGTCTGTACGCAGCTGACAGTCTCTGTGCAAACCCTAAACGTGCACCATGCCCCTCACCCTCCTCCAGAGGCCTTGGAAGAGCCCCCGGGGACCTGGACTTCCCTGAGCGCCGGGGTGCGGCCTGTCAGTAAGGCCCACAGCCCTGACCTCCCCCTGCAGGGTCAGGCCCCACCGTGAGAGCTGCCCATGCTCACCTTGGGTAAATCCTCCTCTGAGTCCAGAGTTGGGCCCCAGCCATGGCCCCAGAGCCTGGCCAATACCCCTTGTCATGGGGACTCACGGCTCCCGGGCCCCTTTTCTCTTGAAATCAAGATTTTGGGGGGGTCCCTCATGTGAGTCACTGGTGCTCTTGGCCCTTGGTCGACTTGGCTTGGTCCAGCTGGAGCGGGAGGAGCCGGCCGCAGGGCAGCCGTGGACGAGGACGAGGTGCGCTCTGAGTGCAGCCATGGTCCCCCCTGGGCTCCTCCATCCAGCAGCCCGCCCACCCCCCTCAGGCCCCCGGTCCTGGCCCTGGACAGGCGGGCACCTGGGCTTCTGGACCTGACCAGCAGCAGCTTTCTTCTGTGCTTGGAGTAAATGGGCCTCCCTGCCCAGTCCCTGTTGCCCCTGTGACTCTGCAAGAGAAACGCCTGGCAGGGGTGGGGCGCTGCTGACCTGTTCACCTGGCACTGAGGAGCCTTCCCTGGGGAAGCCGGCAACTCCAGGCTGGGTTCCACCCTCCCGGCCACGTCCTGTTGCCTGGAATGCCCCCTGGAATGGAGAACTCGCCACCTGCCAACAGAGCTACTTGGCCCGGACACAGAGAACCCAGCGCGGGCGAGGCAGGCCGGGGGGTGGGCTCATGAATCCCAGAGGCCCAGCATTCGGGTCACCTACCTGCAGGGCCTTTCCATCTAGCATGGCCCTCAATTTTCACAGCAGCCAGATGGGGGCGGTGCTGGTTTGACCTAGTTCTTAGAGGGGGAAACAGAGACGTTAAGTCATTGGCCTGAGGTCACCCAGCAAGTGCCCAGGTCTTTCTGATTCTTCTTTCCCCATGCTTGGACAGTGTCCGGCCAAGGGCGTTGGACTGTCCTTCCCTGGGGAGGGGACACACTGAGCACTGTCCAGACAGCACCTTGAGTCTCTGTTTACTGAGACCTGACCTGAGCCACCCATTCCCTCCCTAGACTCTCCCTCATGCCCTCCCAGGCAGTGAGGGGCAGGCCGTGGCACTGAACTTGCTGTGTGACCTCAGGCGGGAGGCCTCCCCGTCTCTAGGCCCTTGTGACAGTGCAGGACATTTCTATCACATACACAGAAGTGTGATCCCCAGCCAGAGGACAGAAGCCCCCGGCCCCCAGAGGGGCTCACCTGCCTCTCCTCCTCCACTAGGACCGCAGCCCCCAGCAGGGGGAAGCCAGCGAGCCCCCTTCAGACCACCCAGACTGTGGAGGGCCAGCTTCCAGCCTGCTCGCCGGCCGGCTGCTGAGAGACCGCTCGGCTCCAAGCCCCATGCACAGGGACCCAGCGGAGTGGGATGCACGACGGGGCTGGGTCCTGGGGTGCGGGGAGGAGGCAGGGGCCTGGCGCCAAGGACAGCTCTGATGGAAGGGGGGCCATTAGCTTCAGAGTCCCCCTTGGGGCAGGAAGAGTGGCCCTGAGAAAAAGGGAAAGAGGATGGGCCCCCTGGGAACCAGTGGTCCCAGGGGGCAGAAGTGGGGACAGGGCCTGGCTGTGAGGAGTCCATTCTGAAGGAACAGAGGCGATGCCTCACACCTGCTGAGGGCCGGGGGCGGGGGGGGGTTTGCCGCAAGGGGTGCCTCGGGGGGGGTGCCGCAGAGGGTTGTGGGTGCCGCAGGGGGGAGTGTGCCGCGGGGGGGGAGTGCCACGGGAGGGGGTGCCGCGGGGGTGTGGAGTGAGAGCCCGAGCTCCGTCGCAGGCCTCCCCGGGGTCGGGTCCTCAGCTCTGCGTGGGGGACCAGCAGCAGCCTGTCGTACAGCAAATTCCCAGGCCAGGTAAAGGATGTGTTTTCAGACGAGAAAGGAGGGGAAGGGGAGCTGCTCACCCGCATTCCCCGGGAAGTGTCACAGACAGACTGGGAGCCCACGGGACAGGCTGCTGGCGGCACTCCGCCCCTCCCCCACAAGCCTCTCCCCAGCGCCCCACCCCCGCCCCTGCCCTCTCAGGACCCGGTGGGGCCAGGAAGGGGGAGACCCAGGCTGCCTGACAGATGCTCGTCACAAAAACTCACCCAGCAAATACACAGGAAGCTCGACAAGCTCTGCTGGTGGCAAGAGGGGCCCCCGGGGAGCACGTGAGCTGGGGGGGGCGGGCAGCAGGGAGGGAGGGCCCAGCCAGGCGCAGGAGTGCTTCTCCCCACCATCAGAATCCGAACCCAGGCCTGCACCCCTGCCTTAAGGGGGCCTGCATCCCAGGTATAGGACTCCTGCTCTGGGCAGGAACACAGAAGGGGCGTCGGGGGCTCTGCGGGGTCCTGGCCCTGGAGACTTTTTAAACTGGGAGTGCCTGCAAATACAGCGTAGGGAATATGGCCAATGGCATTGCAATAGCATTGTAGGGTGACAGATGGTGACCCTCGTGGTGAGCACAGCGTAACATAGAGACTTGTCAAATCCCTGCCTTCTACACCTGAGATGGGGTTGCCTGGACCCCTCCCAGATGTTCAGGGAAACGGGCTGGGACCTGTCTGTCTGAAGGTCCCCTGGAGTCTCGAGTAGACACCCAGCCCTCTCCTCTAAGGGACTGCTCCCCGTTGAAGCCCGGAGCGCCCCCTGGCCCCTTCCTTGTCTCCCACCCCACCCTCAGGCTGACCTCCAAGCCTGTAGAGGTGCCTGAAGAAGGGTTTCCAGCACCCAGACCCTGGGTGTTCTAGGGGCACAGGGAGGTACCCACCCTCCTCCCTGGGGAGGCACTGGGACCCTGGTGGAGGAGCCTGGCAGGAGCATCGGGCACCCTAGGGCTCTTCCCTCACCTCCCCCGCCTTGCTTTTATAGTCTGGAAACCACAGAAGGAGAAGCTTCCTGCATCTGCAAGCTTAGAACTTGGCAGATACGCAGACTTGCTGATTTTCTAAAGTGCTGAGTTGGTATGGCCACGAATGTCTCACACCTCAGAACAGAAGAGCCAGAGTCCTCAGCAGCCCCCAGGCCGGACCTGTCAGACCTGCCCTGCCCGCCCCACCCCTTCCGCCTTCTCTGGAGCCTCGGATGCCCTCTCCCAGATCTGAGCACACTCAGGCCTAGTGCTGGACCGGGCGGCCCTCACCTGCGCTCTGCAGAACGCAGCCAGGCCTGAAGGCCCAGCCCGGCTGTCACTGCATGCCTGCCATGGGAGCGGCCCCTTCCTCTCACCCACGGTGACCCCCCACACCACCCTGCAGCTCCAGCCAGGTCCATATGGAGAGCAGTGCAGAGAGAGACTGGGAACCAGGGCGAGGGGAGAGGCGGGCAACGGCTCTGAGGCCGTCTCCCACGGGGCTCCCAGTGCCGCCTCATGTTTAGGCAGCACGGGACCCCCCTAATGGGAACTCTGGCTCCAGGACGCCCCCAAAGCTGGGGCCGAGGAGAGGCTTGCATTTGAATCCTGAATCCCTACAACCTTCTGTTGTGGGGCCAATGGGCACATCACGGGGTCCCTCAGAGCCTGAGTGCGGCCACCAGGCCCCCGCCCGGTTCTGCTTCCCAGAGCCGGCTGGTCTGCCCCACGCCCATCACAACCCAGAGCTCCGTGGGGACCGGTCACACAGGCGCATGGCCCCTGGCCCCCACACCGAGGGCTGTCCCTGGCCTGCAGCAGCGTCATAATGTTTGCTGGATAGTAAATTAATAAACAAGGGCCCCTCCCTGACGGTCAGCAAATATTGTCGGAATGAAGGAACATCACTAACACAGACGCATGTCAGAGCACACAGACCATAAAAGAGGCTGTGACAAGTGCCGATGGGGCCGATAAGATGAGGTCCCCGAGCACGGAGGCCGGCTCTGCAGGTCACCGAGGGGTGCAAGGGGGAGATGAGAAGCTTTCTGCTTGAGAACATTCTCGCTGCTCTCTGGACTCTGAGCACTGTGGGTCCCTTTGTTCCCATCCAGGCCTCCCCCTCGCTGGGTGACCTTGGCCAAGTCACTGAGCTTCTCTGAGTCTCCCTCGGCCCAGCTGTAACTCGCAGACACTCACAGCCCCCACCTCCAGTGCTCACTGCGGGAATTCTCGGAGAAGCGTGGGTATCACATAAAGCCTGTCACCAGTGCCGGGCCTGTTAGAAGCCCTCACCCCGCAGCCTGGTCATCAGGGTCCGCCTGACAGGAGGATGCGTGGCTGCAGGGGAGAGTGGAGTGGAGCGAGGCTTGCCCGGCCTTAGCTCGTCCCCAGCTCAGCGGCACCGCACTCTGGGCCTCACCCACCCGGGGCTCGGGGCCTGCCCCACGGCAAGGGTGACAGGCCAAGGCCCTCGGCCTGCCCTCCGTCCCCTGCTTGTCCAGCCCTCCCTTCACCCTGCAGGCGGGCAGTTCCTGGACCATCTCATCCCCGTAGTGGGTCTGTGGAGCATCGAGTCACCCGGCCTGACTGTGGCCAGAGTGCTGTGACCGTGGCAGTTTGGTCTCAGCAGGCTGAGGTGGGAGAGGTGGTGCAGGGGAAGAGTGTGTCCCTGGAGCCCCATGGGGGGATTTGGAATAAGGGGGTCCTGGGTTTCTGGGCCACAGTGGTTAGTATATATGGTGAGGGGCTTGGACTGAAGTGAATGCTTTTGGGGCCCCAAACGTGGTGGGGACCCAGGCACGTGCTGTCAGTGACTCCTCCCAGTGCCACATGGGGGGGGCTATTATTGTCCCCATTTTCTAGATTAGGAAACCAAGGCACAAGGAGGTTCTGTGACCTGTCTGAGGGTCACTTGGACCGGGACTGGGTCCCCACCATCCTTCCCATCCTCACTTTCTGCCCTCTAGGCTGCTAATGCCAACAGGAGGGTGGCAGTTCAGGGGTGGGCATCCTGGGAAAGACTGGCCAAACTCGGGTCCCAGACACCGGGGAGGGGCGGCTCCTGCTAGTGAGCACAGAGGTGCAGGGAGGTCACCTGGCCTGGGCCCCACTGGCACTGTCAGACTATGTCCCGAGGGAGAGAATGCATGAAGCTCCAAGCTCATGGCCAGTGCTCGTCTTCCCCAAAAACCAGACCCCAAAGGGAGTCCCGGGATAAACCAGAGGCAGCGTAACATGATGAGAAACGGGCACACAGCTCTGGTTCAGATGCAAGCCTTTTGTCACCATCTGCATGCCTCAGTTTCCCTGCCTGGCCGACTGGGAGGAACTTAACCCCTCCCGCACAGGCTGGCTGCGAGGAGCAAGTTCTCACTTGCAGGTCAATAAAGCAGGGGGCGCAGGGCCTGGCCGGAGCAGGCCCTTGGGGCCGCAGCTGCTGTAGAGGATTCGGACAGAGCCGTCCAGGAGGAAGCAGGCTCCATGTCCTGGCACCCAGAAGCCACGGGAGACATGGGGGCACCGAGCCAGGCCCCCCCTTCCTAGGAGCCCCCGTGAAGATGGACACGAGAGATATTGCCAAGGGGTTGGCCTGCCCGGATGTCTGGCAGAGGCCCCCGGGCCCCTGGAGGGCTGCTCCTGAGCTCCAGCCCTCCGGAGCTCCGTGCTTGGCTATCTCTCGACCTTGAACTTTCTATTCTGTTCTGCAATCAGTTCAGAAAGTGGCCTTTCTAGACTCCTTTCTTATCACCGGGAAACTTCTAACACAACAATAGTTGATTGTACTGCTCTCCTGGGTGCGGCTACATTCCTGGACCCCCCCAAACACCCCCCAGCTTTTTTTTTTTTTTTTTTGGTAGCTTTGGAACTATAATGATCCCATTGTGATTGGTCTGTTCAGGTGGCAGTGTGACCCTTGAATTTAGAAGCATGAAAGGGTGGTGGGGGTTGGGGAGAAGGGGGCAGAGGAGGAGGGAAGGGGGTGCCCAGAGGCAACCAATGAGACAATCAAGGGAAATCGTCAAGCAACCCAAGGACATGATTTCCCATCGGTCACCTGGAGATGGCCTCACCTGGACTGTCCAGATCTAAAAATACATAGTTATTTGTCAAAACACTAATGGTTGTTTGGTTTGGGGGTGGGTTTTTTTTTCAGTTACTGAGAAAGAAAATAAGTTTATAATTTTCACACACACAGCCCAACCCTGAGCCAACCCGTAAGACTCAACTACCAGTAGAGTTGATAGAGATTAATGTGAACGGGAAGTAACCATAGGCTGTCAGCTGTGTATCCCTGGCTGGCCACAGGCTGCCGTGGGGAGAGAGCCGGAGACCAGGGTCAGGATGGGCCCAGCCCCCGGGGGGACACCGGGCACACCGGCTTCCCACAGCTCAAGGTCTGCAAATAGGGCAGGTGAGGATCCCAGCCTGCCCGGGGAGCCCGTGGTCCACGTGGACGTGCTGGACACCAGCATGCGTGCCCAGACTGGGCCTCAAGTTCCTGCCTCCGGTTCACCAGCCTGGGCCCCCCCACAAGAAAGCCCCGCCCAGAGCTCCGGGTGCCACCTGCTACCCCTGTCCCCTTAGCCCAGGGGACTTCCTGCCTGCTCTGGGCTCCTGAGAAAACCCCGGGAGGCTTTTCTTAGAATGTTCGGCAGTCACTGCACATTTAGGACTTGGCAGGGGCCCCAGTGTCCGGAACAGGGAAGCGGCTCAAGTTCCAAGGCCTGGAAGCCTGGTACAATGGCCAGGAGACCGGCGGGGCCAGCGTGGTGGCAGGCGTGGATGCTGGCACCTGTCACTCGGTGGGGACCTACAGTGGGCCTCCTGCCATGCTGCTCCTCCGGGTCTCTGTCTGCAAAGGGGCCCCTCCCAGCCTCAAACCCTTCCTTTGCTGGCCAGTATGGTTGAGTGGGGACACAGTTCACTGGCATTTGACACCATGCCTTGGACAGAGTGGAGGCTCATGAATGGTTGTCATCACCATTGTTAAAAAAAAACAAATACACTCAAAGGCATTGGTATTTGTTCTCTTCTGGGCGTTTCCCCAGCTTCTCCCAGCTCAGCCTTCCTTACGTGATCCTCCGCTAGGAAGAAGGGAGGCACGTGCAGGCCTCCCCACCTGCCCAATTTACAGACCTCGGGCCCTGGACAGGCAGTGTGCGCAAGGTCACAGAGTCCAGCCATCTGGTGGGGTCCCGGGCTACATGCCACAGGGGCTCACTGGTCCCAAACTTCATTTCTGCTTGGAGACCCCTTCTTACCCTGGGACAGAGGCTCCCCAAGGCCCCTGGGACAAAACTTGGACATCAGAAGATGGCCCAGGGTCATTATCCCCGAATGGCAGGGCTGCCCTGCCCAGCAGAGGCCTCCGAGGGTTTGGGCTCCAGATGGACATGGCCTTGGAGAGCAACAGAGTGGCTGGGAGGGGCTGGGAAGGGCCCACGACAGGGACATACAGAGACTGCTGGGATGGGGCCTGGGAGCAGCCTTCCAGAATGTGTGTTATCTGGAGAGAGGAGACCAGGCTTGCTCTTCCATGGGCAGTGTGGGCAGGTCAGTCCAAGAAAGAACTTTCAGGTAAAGCTGTTCTGTGGGGAAGGCTGTGAGCTCTCTGTCATTGTGCAGGGCCAGGCAGCCTGGAGCGGATGCTGGGTAGCATGTTTGGGGGTCTACCCGAGGACCTCTGAAGCCTTGAGGAAAGGCCAAAGGTCCCAGAGCTCAGCTCAGACCTAGAGTGGGGGGCGATTCAGCCTCAGGGACGGCCAAGGGCTGAGGGAGCTCCTAGGGCCCCAAGAGAAGCTGGAAATGCACGTGTGTGGCTCCTGTCTCTACCTCCCCTGGATAGCAGTGGCAGGCCACCCCGTGGGACACTCAGAGCTGACAGGTCACCCAACCTCTTGCTAAATAAGTGGCAGAAAAATCCAAGCCATTTTTACAAAATAATTTATTGAAGTGAAGTTCGCATAACGTAAAACCAACCACTTTAAAATGTACAATTCGGTGGCATTTAGCACATTCACAATGTTGTGCAGCCACATCCCCCCTACCCAGTTCCAGAACATTCTCATCCCTCCAGAAGGAAACCTCGTGGCCATTAAGCAGTTTCTCCTCCTTTCCTTTCCCCCAGCCCCGGACAACCACCAATCTGTCTCCTGCGCCTATGGATTTGCCTATTCTGGATACGTCATATCCTAAGCCATTTTTTTAAAAGAGCGAAAAGCAGATTGTGGGGACCCAGCCCCCATGTGGCTAGCTGCATGGGCTGGGGCATGATACTTCGTATCCCTGTGTCTGTATCCTCATCTGAAAGATGGGCCTAAGAACGGCTAACGACAGGGTTGTCGGGGAGAGAGAGGGGTCAGCCACTCAGCGAGCTGGCGCGCTGAGTACAGGGTCTGCTCCCGGAAGCCTTGGTGTGTTTTAGCTGCCGTTGTCATGGGCATCAGAGGTCGGGATGATATGGCACAAGGACAGCTGGGACCAGGGCAAAGCAAAACCTAGAACAGCAAACCTATTCTCCACTGGGCACGGCTCACGCATGTAACTCTGGGCAGGTCCCAGCCTGCACCTGCTCCTTCCTACTTCTGTGACATTGGGCCTCAGTTTCCCCATCTGGAGTGGGAATGCAGACCTCACAGTGTTGGAGGGGGTGGGCCTTGGCACCATTCCGAGGGCAGGGGATACTCAGGAAGGAATATTGTGCCCCCAAGCAGGGATGCGGTAGGGACCAGGGAGACCTTAAGGAGGAAGGCTTGGAAGGGGTGACCGAGGGCAGGGGTCCAAGGTCACAGAGAAGGGGAGTTGAGGGAAAGAGGGCCAGGCCTGAGAGCAGGCAGGCAGGGCGCTGGCTCCTCCGGGCTGACGAGCCTTGAACAAGTGGCTGGATGCTTCCTGTCCTGGCTCCCCTTGTGGGTGATCCATCAGCTCGGCTGTTACTGTCCAGGGCCGGCGAGTGGCCATAAATGGGCCCGGCCCCCCTCTGCAAGCGGCCCAGGTTTTATGTTGTAAGAACACTGTGGGGCGTCTCAAACACACCGCTAATGACAGGCATCATGAAGCAATAAAAGTGATGGGGCTGGTGGGAGGGGGCTGGCGGGAAGGGAGGGGGCCACCCGTCCCCAGCTCCCCCGGCGGTGGCGGCAGGAGCTCTCCGAGAATTGATTAGTCTTGGACGTGCTGACCTTTTTGTTCTTGAAAAATTGCTTTTGAGCAGCTGAGGCAATAAAAGTAAATTGATTCAGAGAGAACGGAGGATGAAATTTGCGTTAGGCGGGGAGGGGCGGATAAACGTCCCATGACGTCAGCGCACCCTCCCCCCACCCCCAGCCCCTGGGCAGCAGGAGGGCAGGACCCGAGAAGCCAGGGCGGCGGGCACTGGAGGCACAGTGGGCTGGGGCTTCCCCAGATGTTCGGGCAGAGAAATGAAACTGATAGTGGGAAAGGGGGGGACGGAGATGAGATAAAGTGATGGGGGAGGGGCGGAAATGAGGAAAACACCAAGGAAAAGCGAGGGGGATTTGGGACTCACCAGGAGAGGAAAAGGAGGGAGGGGATGAGATTAGCACCAGGTAGGGGCTCTCTCTCTGACACACCCGTGGCCTACCACCTCGTTGAATCCCCACAAAGCCTGATTTTTGTCCCCATTTTATAGACTGAGGGAACTGAGGCTGGGGAGGTCAGGGAGGTCACCTGCTCAAGGTCACCCAGCTGAGAAGTGGGAAAGCCCAACTGAACCTCTCGGAAGCAAGACAGGAGGCTCCAGAAGGTGGGCCCTTTAGCGAGTCACTGTCGGCACCGGCCCCACACTGAGGGGGGACCCTGGACCCAACACGCCCCCAGACTCGGGGCGGCCCCCAGCATCCAGAAGTGGAGGCTTGGAGACACAAGCGTGGGGGCCATGGCTGCCAGGTGGGCAGAGACCTGATGTCCTGCAGTCTTGGCCTGGGCTCCCCACCGGAAGCTGAAGCCAGAGCCTGGGGAGGGGGGGGCAGGAATGACAGGAGTCCAGGTCTGTGACAGCAAGAGCTGTTTGCAGGTGCGCTGCTGAACGCGCCCGGTCACATGGAATTTCACCCCTGCAGCCGCCAAAATCCCCCCCACGAGAGTCCCACTCCGGAGGCTCTCCAAGTTCATGGGCCACACTCCTTGATTTGGATTTAGATCTGGGCCTGCGGGGTTGAGCTTTTGGAATCCCGTGACTTTCCGATGGGAGTGAGTGGCCTCGCAGGGTGAGTAAACACCACCTGGGGCCAGTGCAGGCGGTGTCTGATGCTCCCCTAAAATGCAGGCACCCCAAGGGGGGAACCCCAAACCCTGCCAGAGCTCTGTGGGTGATCCCCCAGGCTGCCGTCAGCCCCCGGCAGACCCCAGATGGGCCAGTCCTGAGTGGACATCACCTGGTGCCCCACTGACACAGCTCTGCCATCATGGGTCCTGCACCTTGCTGCCGCCCCCCCACCAGGGTCTCCTGCTACCAGCACCAGGCGCTCAGACCTGCGCCCCCTTTGTCTCGGCCCAGCCTCAGGAGAAGGCCGAGGGGCTTCGCTGCCTCTGCTTTGCAGGGAAGGAGGGCCCTTGCCGAGGGTGTCCTGCCTCCCTCCATGGGGGCACATGGCCTCCGAGGTGCCCCAGCCCCGCGAGCAGCTCCGGCGGGGGCGCCCGGCTTCCCCCAGCCACCGGCAACCCCCTCCCCCGCGGGGCTCCCCGGGGCGCCGCGGGCCTGGGGCACCAAGGGTTGCCGGGGCGACCGCGCTGTTGCCCCTGGAGACGTTCCGGCACCGGCCCCCGGGACCGCGGGAGCTGGGCGGCGGGACCCTGGGTGCCTGACCGGCCGGGGTCAGGCGGGGGCAGCGAGGAGTGTGACCCCGGGGCTCCTCCAGCCCTCTGGGGCCGCGAGGGCCTGTCGCACCCTAGCCCGTGGTCCAGACCGGGAGCCCGCGGCACCCACCCAGACGCCTCCCTCGCCCACCGAGGAGCGAGCGCAGGAGGGCAGAAGGCAGTCGCGACCTGTCACTTCCCAGCAGGGCTGCCGTCCTCCCTTGGCTGTTCGCCTGCAAGGGTCCCCGAGGATGGAAAGGGGCATTTTTCATGGAGCTGAGGTGCTTCCTTACAGGGAAACTGAGGCTCGGTGTGGCTGGGTAACTCACCCGAGGTTTTGCCGCAAGCTAGCGTGGAACCCAGGCTACTTGACACCCCAGTTTCGGCCACGTCCCCCGCTGCGCACTCTGTGCCTTGGCCGGTGGGTGACCCTGGGTGGGCCCCTCGCCCTCTCTGGCTGCCCTCCCCACCTGTGAAAGGCTGGATCGGAGTGGGGTGCCCAGGGTGCAGGCCAGGCCTGGCGCCGGGGGAGGGCGTGCAGAGCCAGCCGACAGGGCCGTGCCGGTGCCTTCTTGGGCCGGGCTGTCCGGCCTGTGGTGTCCCCCCGTGGAGCCCCAGCAAGCCCCTTGTCTGGGTAGCTAGCTACTGCCAGACTCCAGGAGTCCGGTGCCCACCAACATTGGCGAAGGCCTGCCGAGTACCAAGTCCATGAGCGTTCACTCACCAGAGGTTCGCTCGGGAATTTTCAGTCCCGATTCTACTGCGATAAAATGCAAACTCCTCTGGAAGCGTCATGGAGGTCCGCAGGCGTCCTGTCGTTCTCAGACCCTGAAAGTGGTGCCGCCCTCCCCCGAGCAGGTTTGTGACTACTGATGACTTCACAAGGGACCCCTTCTGGGAAAAGCAGGCCACCCCAATCTGGATAAGGCACCCACCACCACCCATATTCATCTTTCTCCCCAGTACCCCAGGTTGGTGGAAAAGGAGAGCCTTCTCTGTAGGGTCACCCTGACTCACCCCCATGGTGGCCCACATGTCGTCCACTCCCCACATGTTCTGGCTGGTGGCACGTGGCGGAGAGATGGTCAGGAGTGCCAGCCGCACGGACGGGGACAGAGGGGGCTCGAACCTGCACTGTAAGCACAGGCAAGGGAGGGTAGGCCCCCGTGAACACTTTGGGGAGGTGGGGTCTCTTGACCGGGGCTGAAGGAGACGGGACTCCTCGAGCGGAGGGCTGGGAAGGACTCTGTCCTTGTGGGAAGGTCTGGTGGGAGCGAGCAGGTAACAGCGCTCAGGATGTGGCCGGGAAAGGCAGGCATTGCTTTGAGCTTGGTCTCGGGGCTCTGCAGATGAGCCTACTGTTGGCTCCTGGCTTCACCTGCCCCCACCCCCACCCCCGCCCCAGCCATCACCACCACCCACCGACACCTCCACCACACGGACACAAGCCAGACCGTCGCCCCCGCCTGGCTGCAGGAAGGCAGACACACTTCACAACCAGCTTGGGCATAACCCAAGTCAGAGCACGAAGGCGCAACACAAAGGAAACTGTGAAGAGCCCGGAGAGGTGGTTGTGTCGTGCCTTCCCGGAGAAGTCACCACGCGCCCGCGCGTGATGGTCTGCGTGGGAGTGCGTTTATACGGATGCTGTGCACAGGCAGGCCCCTGACATACAGTGTGTGTGCCTATCTAGACTGCATGCACACACATCCACAAACACACACACACGGTAGCATCCAGGCAAATGCCTTTCCGTGGTGGGTTGGTGACAGTAAGCACTTTGCAGGGGAAGGGACTTTCAGGGACCCTGAGCAGTGTCCACCAGAGAGGTGGGCAATCCCGGCCCTGTGGCCAAAACTGGCCCCCCTGCCCTGATCTGCAGGAGAGAAATTGACACAGAACCCCAAAGTTCCCAGCTTTACTTCCCACAGAACCCCCCCCCCCGCCGGTGCACAGAGCCCCCAGGACTGGCATTTTGGGGAGATACACAGTGGTCTGCCATGGCTGAGAACAGTATGGAAACTGCCTTCTGGAGTCAGTGGACAAGTCACATGAAAACCCCACTCCCGTTGCTTTGCAGCCTTATTCAGGCTTTGTCCTGGTTTGGGTTTCAACTGTACAGTAAATTCTCTCTTCCAAGCTGGACCGCTCACCTTTTCCACCTGATCTGGGCATCTCCTTCCCATAATCATCTCCATCAGCAGCGAATGGGGATTTCCTGCCAGAAAGGCCATCGCAGAAGCGTTTGCTAAGTTCTGGAAGAGGAGCCCCAGCTCCGTCCCGAGCATAAGCAGTCCGTGGTACCACACAGGCAGAGCAAAGCCTGCTGGAGATGCGACAGCCCTGATCTCTTGTTGCCACCAACGTTTGTTGAGCGCCTCAGCAAGCTGATACTATGAGCGCTGGACGGCCCTGCACAAGCCAAGGAGGGGCCCTATCCTCTGGAGGAGAGCGCATGATGGCCCACTCTTGCAGTGGGGTGGTGTGCAGCGAACAAAGACCGGAAGGGCGTTCTGCCTCCCGCCTCATCCTTTATAATCCCACCTCCCCATCTTCCAGTGGGGGTGGGGTGGCATGGCTGGTCCTCCCAAAGCCGACAAATATTCATGATAACCAAAATACCCAACAAAGGGGGGGGCGCCTAGGTGGCTCAGTCGTTAAGCATCTGCCTTCGGCTCAGGTCACAATCCCAGGGTCCTGGGATCGAGCCCCGCATCGGGCTCCCCACCTGCTTCTCCTTCTCCCACTCCCCCTGCTTGTGCTCTCCCTATCTCTCTCTCTGTCAAATAAATAAATAAAATCTTTAAAAAAAAAATACCTAACAAAGAGGGTGCCTGGGTGGCTCAGTTGGTTAAGCGACTGCCTTCGGCTCAGGTCATGATCCTGGAGTCCCTGGATCGAGTCCCGCATCGGGCTCCCTGCTCGGCAGGGAGTCTGCTTCTCCCTCTGACCCTCCCCTGTCTCATGTGCTCTCTCTCATTCTTTCTCTCTCAAATAAATAAATAAAATCTTTCTCTCATGCTCTCTGTCTCTCATTCTCTCTCTCTCAAATAAATAAATAAAATCTTTAAAAAAAAAATACCTAACAAAGGAACACGGTGTATTCACAGATCAGAACCCTGAGCCCCCTTTTAATATGGAGTTTCAAAAACTATGAGGATCCCAAAGACCTTTGTGTGATTCCATCTGTGTGAAACACCCAGAAGAGGCAAATCTGTAGAGCTAGAGAGACAGAAAGAAAATTAGTGGTTGTCCAGGGCTGGGGGGAAGGAGGGAGCTGGGAGTGACTGCTAATGGGTACAGGGCTCTTTTGGGGCAATGAAAATGTTCTAGAATTACATTATGAGGGTGGTTGCACAACTGTAAATTTACTAAAACCATTGAATTTTATACTTCCAATGAGAGAATTTGGGGTATATTAATGATATCTCAATAAAGCTGTTAGAGATTTTAAGTCTCATGGGAAAATGTTCCTGATGGTGTCAGCCCGTATATACATCTGATTTCATCTTTATAAAAAAAATCTGCACGCTATTAGAATGACCCTCCAAAATATGCACACTGATTTAGAAGAACAGAAAGCAGACCAGGGATGGTCTGAGCACAAGGATGGAGGCAGTGTGGCCAGGGGCTGGAGGGAAACGTTGTAACCCGGGCACAAGGAAGCTTCGAGGGATGATGGATATGCTCATTGTTTGACTGATAATGGCATGGTTGCACACGCATGTCAAAAATGACCAAGCTGCACTTTACATATGCGCAGTATTTCGTGTTTGCATTTCAACTGTTATCCCAATAAAGCTCTTTCTTCTTTCATCTATGCACAGGTGAAGTAGTGAGAAGACCGGAAGGAAATACACCAAAACATGAACAGCAGCTTTGTGTCGGGGAGGGAATCACGGACAGCCAAGGCAGGATCTGTCCAGAGTCAGGGTGGAGGCTGGGGCCCCGCGGCCAAGCCCCTGGACCAGCCCATCCCTGCCCCAGGCAGACCCCATGACTCACCAGGGAAGGCATCGAGCCTCAGGCAGCCAGGGGTAAGCTCCTCCCTGGGCAGGGAATGCGGCAGGGCCTGCAGGTGAGGCAGGCTGGCCGGCGAGGCCCACTCTGGCTGGGAGCTTCGGCGGGTTCCCCTCGGGGCAGACGGGCAGGAGAAGTCAGGTAGGAGCCCAGCAGGCGGCCGGGCTCAGCACCCCTCCCTCCTTCATTCCCAAGGAGAGCGGTCACGCCTGGCACCCTGGCCTGCCCTGGTGGCCTTGCGCAGCAGCAAAGTTGGTGGGGTTGCTCATGACCCTGCAGGGCAGGTCAGGCAGTGAGGCTGGTCGGGGAGGGAGTCCACCAGGGACCCGGCCTAATTCTCACGCCAGATCCCCAGCAACCCCGCAGCCCCCTGAGTTTCTGTTTGGAGCAGGTGGATCCCCGGGCTTGCGAAAGAGCTGGCTCAGTAAGTCCTGGCGGACAGATGGATGGATGGAGGGAGGGAGGGATGACATGGGACAGGGGTCCTGCACGTCACCTCCGGGCTAGCAGCAGGCGCACACGGCCTTGTAAGGAAAAGTACCCCGGGAACAGGGTCAGCACTCTGGGCACGGCCTGAGTCACTTGGTTATTCCTGGCCACGGAGGACATCCAAGGCCGGAGTGGGGCTGAGTGAGGGGGCCACCTGGCTGCCGGGAGCTTGGTGAGGCCATGGTGTGGAAGTTCAGCCCTGGAGGGAGTGCAGCAAGAAGGTCTGGGGCCCTGGTAGGAGGCTTTCAGACAGCAGCTGGGGCAGGCCGGGGGTCAGTGTTCCAAATTGGGGCCTGCGTCCTGTTCACAGAGATGCAAAGCTGACATCTTGGCCTGCTCGGAGCTGTGCAGCTGGTTGGCAAGCCCTTCCTTAGGCCCCGACCGACTCAGGGGACGGAGATGTGACCATGAATAAGGAGCTACAATTATCCCTCCCTTCCACTACCCTGTCGCAGGCTGGGCCGGTGCAGGGGAGGAAAGGCAGCTCGGCGGCCCCCCGCTGCCTCCAGAGTCCAGGGGAGCCCGGGAGACTACAGGTGCAGTCAGCCATGCATGGAAAGCTCGCAGCAGGGACCAGGCAGGGGCTCACCTCAGCTGTGAGGGGTGCCGGGGACTCCGGGTTCACACTCCAGCTCTGCCTCTTTCCAGCTGTGTGGCCTCAGGCAAGTTACCTCACCTCTCTGAGCCTTGGCCTCCACTGTGAAATGAGGATAAAAATACTGGGTCTGGGGGCCCCTGGGTGGCTCAGTCGGTTGAGCGTCCGACTCTTGGTTTCCACTCAGGTCATGATCTCAGGGTCGTGAGATTGAGTCCCTTGGTGGGCTCTGCGCTCAGTAGGGAGTCTGCTGGAGAGTCTCTCCCTCTACCCATCCCTGCACTCTCTCTCTCAAATAAATAAATCAATCTTAAAAAAAAAAAAAAAGAAAAATTATAAATATGCAAAGCACTTGGCATGTAGTTTGTGCTTAACAAGAGGTGGCTGTTATTATCTTATAATTATTCTATTATTAATAGATGAATGTTAGTATCATCGTTTTATTACTGTCCAGGCTTCACATCTCTGATCCTGAGACAAGATCTGTCCCCAGCCCCACCCCCAGCCGTTCAGCCTCCTCCCCCACTCCAGGCACCTAATGCTGGTGACTTAGAATATCATAAGCTACTTGTGGATCTAAAAGATTTTGTCCCCAAATCTTTTCTGACTTTGCAAAAAACTCTCAGTGCCCTCCCTCCCCCTGCCTCAGCCTTAAACTTGGCCACTAGCTTTGTGACCATGGCTGTCCCTTCCCTGGCTTTGGTGGCCTCCAGAGGGATCCTCACCAGTCCTCAGGGGCTGGTGCCTTCCCCAGTTAGAGGGGGCGGGGAGGGGGGGCTCGGGAAAGGCCGAGCTGAGGTCAGCCCGTCTATATTTACATCTCTCTTCCAAAAGGAGCCATGACAGCAGCCCCACGGCCGTCACTCAGCATGCCTGTAATCCCCAGGGAATCCGGTGTCTTTGGGAAATTAGACCCAGGCTGGGGATGCTCAGGGGCCCTCAGTCCCCAAGGAGGGCCTGAATTGGGGGAGATCCTGGCCTCTGGGGTCAGACAGTCCAGCCGGACCCAAGAATGGGGCAAGGGGCTCTCCCTCTGTGAAGTGGGATGACACCTCCCCGCCAGTTGAGGGCCCGTCCCTCGAGAGGGTTGAGCTGCAAGAGGGTGTCTGGGCTGGGATGTGGCAGAGAGCCGTCTGGTCAGGCCCACAGGCTGCAGGCATTCTGGAAAGGGCTCGCCCTGGGGAAGGCCCTGCTCCTTTGGGGCTGTGGTGCGGTGGGTGTGGTCACGGGTCAGGGGTCAGCACACTGATTTGATCGAAAAAGTAAAGCCCTCAAGGCCTGACCTGTGAGAGTCAGGGATCTTCATGGAC
Organism: Mirounga leonina; assembly: GCF_011800145.1. NCBI lineage: Eukaryota > Metazoa > Chordata > Mammalia > Carnivora > Phocidae > Mirounga > Mirounga leonina. Next base: position 2,554,946 of record NW_023270494.1, read on the forward strand.
TGGAAAGTCCCAAGGACTAGGTGGTGGCCGCCCAGATCCCGCTTCGGGAAGAAGGGTCTGGTTTCCTGGCAGACGCTCAGCTCTTGGCCCCCTTGGGGAGTTCCTGCAGTGGAGGAGGGGGCCTCAGCCAAGGGCACACCCTTCCCAGGGCAGTGGGCCATGAGGGAGGGGTGTCAAGGCCTGGGGCCCCTCTACCCAACTCCAGCTGCCCTGAGGCTCACCCCAGCTACAGAGCTCATCAGGGCTGGCTGAGCCTTCCTTGAGTGAGACCCCAAAACCTCCATGCCTCCTGATCTCACGCCTCACCTTCAGGATCAGCTTCCTGGGAACCCACCTTGCACACAGAGGACTCGATGGGACTTGGGAGAAGGGGCTCGGGAGAAGCAGAAGGGGCTCATAGAGGAGGCTGGCCAGTGCATCTGAGCCACCCGAGCCCGCCCCCCAGTCCCGAGAAGCCACGCAGACCCCTTGCTCAGTTTCCCCAACAGCATAACCCACCTCCAGGATGTCTGCAGTGGGTTGAACAGCATCACCCCAAAATTCATGTCCATGCAGAACCTCAGAAAAGGAGGAAACAGGGTCCTCGCACATGAAACTAGTTAGAGATCTGGGATGAGAGCCTCCTGGATTCAGGACAGGCCCTAAATCTAATGACGTCCACAAAGAGGAGGGGACACAGAGACTCGCAGAGAAGGTCATGTAAGGACGGAGGCCCAGCTGGAGGGCTGCCACTCTGAGCCTGGGACCCCCAGCCCCCAGAAGCTAGGATTGTCCCTCGGAGTCTCCTGAAGGACCACACGATGATATCAACACCTTGACTTTGGACTTGGGGCATCCAGCCCTGGAAACACAGATTCCTGTTGTATCAAGCCACCCTGGAGGTGGGTTATGCTGTTGGGGAAACTGAGCCACCCGGTGTGTGCGGATCGGCTACAGCAACCACGGGAAGCAAAGCCAATTTCAAAGGCAAAATTGTCTAAAGATATGAGGGTGGCCGGGTGTCCTGTATAAGCCGCCCCTCCCCCAGATCTCGAACCACACGGGGTGGGGGGGTAGTTTTATTTTGAGGCACTTTGGAGGCTTCGGCAGGAGAGAAACAGGATGGGATTTAACCAATAAAAGTGACTCCCTTGCATCTGTCACCGAGCATTTGCTGGGATGGGAGAGGGGACACGCTGCAGGTGACCAGCCGCCCCATTTTAGCACCGAGAGACCCACGGTGGCCGCAGCCTCCAGTCCTCGGCAAGCAGCACCGTGGGTCAGCCTGGTGCCGAGGCCCTCACGGCACATGGTGCAAGACAGCGGGTTGGAAAGTTGGGAGCAGGTGGGTGTCAAGAAGGGAAATGACGGGGCGCCTGGGTGGCTCAGTCGTTAAGCGTCTGCCTTCGGTTCAGGTCATGGTCCCAGGGTCCTGGGATCGAGCCCCGCATCGGGCTCCCTGCTCAGCGGGGAGCCTGCTTCTCCCTCTCCCTCTGCTGCTCCCCCTGCTTGTGCTCTCTCTCTCTGACAAATAAATAAAATCTTAAAAAAAAGAGGGGGTATGAAGACAGTTGAGTCAGCTTTGCGCAGTGCCTTCATCCTTCTGACAAAGAGGGACATACACACGCAGTGAGTGAGCTGCAGGACCTGCACTGGGTCACTTCGGGGACAAGTGTCCTTACAAGAGACAGAGGAGGAGCACAGACACAGAGGACAAGGTCATGAGAAGAGAGGCAGAGACCCGAGGGTCGAGGCCACAAGCCAAGGACCACCTGGAGCTGCCAGACGCTGGAAGAGGCAGGAGGGACCCTCCCCCAGAGCCTTCAGAGGCCGGGCAACAGCGTGACTTCAGACTTCCGGCCTCCAGGACTACGAGAGAATACCTCTGTGGTTTTAAGCCCCCCTGTGTGTGCTAATCTGTTACAGCAGCCCCAGGGAGCTCGTGTAGGGACCAGGCAGAGTTCCTGGTGGGAGAGTTTGCTCCACAAATGTGGCTGCCGTGGGTCTAAGGGGTAGATGGGAGATGATGCTGGGATGTGCCGCTGGGGCCCACAGGCCGCAGGCATTCTGGAATGCCCTTCAGGTCTGGGACACCTGTCTCCCACCTGCCCTTAGCTGAGTCCCTCCCCAGGCACCGCCCTTGGGACGAATGTCTCCGTACTGTTGTGGGGACTGGTGGATGGGAGGGCACGGGGCCGGGTTCAGGGCTCCCTGCGGGGCCACCCCAGCTCCGGAGCCCCCATAGGTCAGTGGGGCTGCTCTTCTAGCCTTGCCCTCTGTCCAGTCCTGCTTCCCCGCAGCTGTCCTTCCTGAGAATGTTCCCCAATAAACCCCCTGCACCCCATTCTTGGTCTCCAAGAATGATTCCCCAGAACCGACCCATGACAGGGGTTATTTCAATCCAAGGAGAAAAGGATGCATTATTTAGTAAATGGTGTTGGGATGAGCAGGGCGCCATCTGGAATAAAATGGTATCCGAACCTCACGCTGAACACCAAAGAAACTCCAGATTTTAAAGATTTAAAAACCTTAAAAGTTCTACAAGAAAGCATAGAGGGATTTTAAAATAATCTTTCTAAATTTCACTCCAAAACCAGAAGCCATAAAGGAAAAGAATAATAATTTTTTATTGCAATTATTATTTTTATTTTCTTTTTAAAGGAATGCTTTTGAAGATTTTATTTATTTATTTGACAGAGAGAGAGAGAGAGAGAGCAGGAACACAAGCAGGGAGAGTGGGAGAGGGAGAAGCAGACTCCCCGCTGAGCAGGGAGCCCGATGTGGGGCTCGATCCCAGGACCCCGGGATCATGACCTGAGCCGAAGGCAGATGCTTAACGACTGAGCCACCCAGGTGCCCCTACAAATCAATTTTTAAAAATTAATAACTCACCAATAAAATGGCCAAATGCCCTCACCAGGCCACAGATAATGACAGACACATGGCTCTTGAAATTAAAATTCACTGAACTTCATTTTTTTAATGAAGTAAAATTCTCATAGCAAAATTAACCATCTAAAGTCAACAATTCAGTGGACTTTAGTGCGCTCAGTGTCATGCAGCCGCCACCCCTGTGCGCTCCAGAACATTTCCGTTCCCCCAAAAGGGAACCCCGTCCCTCTTAGCTGTGTCTCCCCATCACCACCACCCCACCCCCCTCCCCCCCGATCACCAGACCCCAGCAACGGCCAATCTGTTTTCTGTCTCTGGATTTTCCCATTCTGGACATTTCATATAAATAGAATCAATCTTACAGAATGTGGGCTTTTGTATCTGGCTTCTCTCGAGGAGCGTGTTTTCCGTGTCTCCCCCGTGTCGTGGCAGGTGTCAGAGCCCCGTTCTTTTTACGGCTACAGCAGTTTACCCATTGACCCGCTAATGGCACTTGCCTCGTTTCCGCCTTTTGGCGACTGTGAATTTTCTGGTTCCCGGTTTTCATTTCTCTTGAGTACGTACCTCGGAGTGGAGTCGCCTTTCCCAGACTTGCGATTTCCTCTTTTAGTCCTTTAGTCCTAACCATCCTGGTGGGTCCGGGTCTCCCTAATGACTAGTGAGTGTTGAGCATCCTTTCACGTGCTCATTGGCCCTTTGTGTGTCTTCTTTGCCCATTTTTAAATTGGGTCGTTTGTCTTTTTGTTGCCTAGCGGTGAGAGTTCTGTACCCATTCTGGATCCTGGGTCCTTATCAGATAAGTGATCTGCAAAATTTTCTCTCATTCTTGGGTTGTCTTGTCACTTCCTTTGATGTACAAGTGTTTAATTCTGATAAGGTCCAAATTATTGATTCTTTTGTTACTCATGCTTTTTTGGTGTCAATTCCACTTTTCACAAATGAAAACTATCCTGAAATACAATTTTTCACTTATTTATTTGGCAAAGATCAGAAACTTTGATTACACACTGTGTTGGTGGGTAAATGAGTTTCTTGTGCACACACATCAGTGAACTTCTTGGGGAGCCTTTTTTCAGCATCTGACCAAGTTATAAAGCTTGATCTGACTCTTTGAGCCAACAATTCCAGTCTAGGAATTCTTCCTAGATACACTGGCACATTGAGAAATTACATCTGTACAGCTACATGCTTATGGACATTGCCGCATTGTTTGTACTGATCTGCTGTGTGACCTGGAGAAAACCACTTGCCCTCTCTGTTTCTATTCCTTGTTTGCCTGGGAAAGAAGCCATGAGGGTCCGACCTGTCTAGAGTTACAGAATGCCTTCCAGAGCTATAAGAAACTTCTGTCATCTGGTTCAGTCTGCTCCCTTATGGACAGAGAACCTGAGGCCCAGGGGCCAGTCACTCACGGGGGTGGGGGAGCCAGGGAGCGTCTGCCAGAAGGAAAGGTGCGATTCTTAGTCTCAGCCCCTCTGAGGAGATGGGAGTCGAGAGCCCTGGGAAAGCCTCTAGCTGTTCTGGTCATGGATGCTTCTAGAATAGGCTGTCCCCCATTCTGAGGTCTCCAGGACTGAAAGGCCCTGTCAGGCCCTGTTCTGTGGGAGAGAATGTGGTCACCAGAGCAGGGCTCCCTCCTCACGCTCCCGTGACCCCTCCACAGGTCCCCTGCCTGCTGGTTTGTGTCTTCACGGCTGTCTCTCCCTAGCTCCTGTGAGCTCCTGTCCCGAGTGTCCCCAGACTGAAGGTCTGGCCAAGGACAAACTGCCAATGGACACTCAAGACATGAAAGAATGAACTATTTGGGCTACACAGTAACTCCAGGATAGACAAAACTTTTTCAGCATCATTTTCAAGATGAAAAAAACAGGCTCGATTCCTTGATGCGGTCTGGAGTCCCGGCTCCCCGAGCATCCTCAGCACAGCCTCATGTCTGCAAGGAGGCTGCTGCCCCTCCGGGTCTCACGTCCATGCTTTCAGCAGCAAAACAAGAAGAGGGACAGGGGAAGGATAGCACCACAGCAGGAAAGCAAAATCTTTTCCAGAAACATCTTGAAATCCCTGCTCACATCTCACACAGCAAACCCTAGCTGCAAAGAGCGTGGGGAGGTAAGGATTTTCAGCCGGGCACGTGGCTCCTTCTGAATAATCGGGGTTCAGTTAGGCAGGTGGAAGGGGAGACAGGAAGGACCCTTCTTTCTCGGGGTGGGCAGGGCCGCTGTGGTGGGCCTGCAGCCATGCCTCCCACAGACCCCTCTCAGGGAGCTACTTAGGCTGTGCCCCGGCCCGGCGTCCTCCGACAGCCACACAGAGACTGCCCTCGACCTGCAGCCCCACCCCAGGCAGGTGCCCAGACAACTGAACGCAGACACTCGCACGAGTCCCTGCGCCCCCGCACAGCCTTGGCACGTGGAAGCAGCCCAGCGTCCGCGGCAGATGAGCGGATACACAGCCTGTGGCCGATCCACATGACGGAGCCGTGCTCAGCCACCACGTGGGTGGAAGAGTCGGAGCCTGGCGCTCGGGGAAAGACGCCAGGCACAGAAGGCGCCCCATCTCATCGCGTGAGTCCGTGGATGGGGAATGTCCAGCACGGGCCAACCCCCCGAGAGGGGATTCGTGGCTTCGCAGGGCTGCTGGGCGCAGGAAAACGGGGAGTGACTTCTTCATGGAGCCGAGTTTGCTTGTGGGGCAAGTTCAGGACTAGACGGACGTGGGGGTCTCACCCCTCTGTGAATGTACGCAGCGCCCCTGGGTTCTAGACTTCAAGTCAGTTCCTTTTATGTAATGTGGATTCCGCCTCAGTTTAGAGAAGTAGTATCGGTGGTGCTAGTAGTATCAGTGCTAGTAGTACTGCTGG
>NW_023270494.1:2560686-2561425 GCF_011800145.1 Mirounga leonina
GTGCTAGTAGTACTGCTGGTGCTAGTAGTATAGGTGGTGCTAGTAGTGTAGGTGGTACGAGTAGTATCGGTGGTGCTAGTAGTACTGCTGGTGCTAGTAGTGTCGGTGCTAGTAGTACTGCTGGTGCTAGTAGTGTTCGTGGTACTAGTAGTATCAGTGGTACTAGTAGTATCGGTGCTAGTAGTACTGCTGGTGCTAGTAGTATAGGTGGTACTAGTAGTATCGGTGGTACTAGTAGTATCGGTGCTAGTAGTACTGCTGGTGCTGGTAGTGTCGGTGGTGCTAGTAGTACTGCTGGTGCTAGTAGTGTAGGTGGTACTAGTAGTATCAGTGGTACTAGTAGTATCGGTGCTAGTAGTACCGCTGGTACTAGTAGTGTCGGTGGTGCTAGTAGTACTGCTGGTGCTAGTAGTGTTGGTGGTACTAGTAGTATCGGTGCTAGTAGTACTGCTGGTGCTAGTAGTGTAGGTGGTACTAGTAGTATCAGTGGTACTAGTAGTATCGGTGCTAGTAGTACTGCTGGTGCTAGTAGTTTGGGTGGTACTAGTAGTATTGGTGGTGCTAGTAGTATCAGTGGTACTAGTAGTATTGGTGCTAGTAGTACTGCTGGTACTAGTAGTGTTGGTGGTGCTAGTAGTATTGGTGCTAGTAGTACTCCTGGTACTAGTAGTATCAGTGGTACTAGTAGTGTCGGCAGTGCTAGTAGTACTGCTGGTACTAGTAGTGTTGGTGGTGCTAG
>NW_023270494.1:2561435-2594969 GCF_011800145.1 Mirounga leonina
GGCAGTGCTAGTAGTACTGCTGGTACTAGTAGTGTTGGTGGTGCTAGTAGTGTTGGTGGTGCTAGTAGTACTGCTGGTGCTAGTAGTATCGGTGGTACTAGTAGTATGGGTGGTGCTAGTACTAGTAGTCCTGGTAGTAATGCTGGGGGCACCCCAGGCAAGGTGAGTCGGGCCCAGGACGCCAGCGGAGCAGGGCGCTCACTGCCCAGCACCCCTCCCCGTGGCTCAGGGGACCCCAGAGGCTCCTCTCCCATTCAGAGGCCTTTGAGAGACTCTGTCGATTGTTGGCAAGCTGGAAGAACCGGTAGGTGACAGAGGCAGGCGATGACAACAAAAGGGAGGACACTCGGAGGGCCAGGGGAAAGCACCAAAGCCATCATCATTCGATGCCACGCAGCTGTGCGTTGAATTTTTATAAACAGTCATAACAGTATAACTGCTATTGATCTGTGACTTTAGTACAACCTATAAAGCAAGCTTGAACGAGAATTGGTTGCAGAGCGGACGACCGGCGTCAGCAGCCTTGGCAATGCCGAGAAGCAGAGCTGCGGAGGGAGGGTGTGGCGAGCAGGGGAGCCCCGGAGGGCCAGGATCCGAGACATGCTGGGACAGTGTCCTCCATGGCTCTGGAGATGGGGTGGGACAAAGTTTCATGGGCAAGCCACAGGGCAGTTCAAAGTGGTGGTCCACCTCCGCTGGCAAGGGCGGGTGGAACTGGATTCAGTCCTCCACCATCCCAGCAGAGGCAGACGATAGATAGCATCCCAGCCCGGATGCAGAGGTAAGGCAGGATTCCTCCATCCGTGGCTTTAAATGCACCTTTGTACATCCCCTCCCAGGTTTGCTCCTCTCCCAGCTCCGGCAACCACATCTGCCTACAAACTTGACATCACCACCAGGCCAGCAAGGAAGCAACCCAAACTCAACACGGCCAAAACCGCACATCTGCTCCACACGCAGGCTTCTCCACCTCGACTTCGGCAACGCCGTCCTTCCAGGGGCTCAGGCTCCAGTAACACTTGGAACATCCAGGACTGCCTCCTTCTTCTGCTCCCCACCCCCAGCCCACCAACCAATCCTGTTGACTTTGCCTTTGGGGTCGACCCAGAGACCTCTGCTGCCCAAGGCCACCATCATCTCTTGCCAGGGATGCTGCACTGGTCTCCCCTCCCGGCCCAGAGCCAGTCCTCAACAGAGAAGCCACACTCCTCCAAAATGCAGGTGGGTCCATGCCACTCTGCTCAGAACCCAGAAATAGTTCCTTGTTTTGCTCAGGGACAAAAAACCTGAAGTCCTTATAATTGCCTCCAAGGCCTAAGTGCCAGGGTGACCCTCCCCATCCTCTCTCTGACCTCCTCTCTGACTCCCCTCCAGCCCCCGAGCCACCCCACCGCCTCCTTGTTGATCCCAGAACACAGCGCTCACACTCGCGCCCCAGGGGCTTTGCACCAGCTGTTACCTCTGCCCGGGACAGTGCCTCCTGCCCCTCCAGGTAGCCACATGGCTGACTCCCTTACCCCTTCCAAACCTTTGCTCAGATGTCCTCTTCTCAATCCAGTGTCCCCTGACTGGGTCTATTGTCAATGACACCCACCCCCCACCCGGCACTCCTGAGTGCCCCCTCTTAATGCTGCTCCAGGTTTTCCCAAAGAACTTATTATATTTCCCCGTACGGTCCAACTTACATATTCATGATGTCTACTGTGTGTCTGTCTGTCCCGCTGGAATTATGTCCACCCCGGGATGAAGTTTTTGGAAGGCAGGGATCTTTGTCTTGTTCACGAAGCTTCCCAAGGGCCTACGACAATGCCTGGCACTCAGGAGGCCCTCAGCAAATATTTGTCAAATGAGGGATTGAGTAAGTGTGTCATCTGGAAGCAATGGCCAGAATGAGCTAAGGGCCCTCAACGTGCTTGCCTCTGGAGGCCGGGCTCAGAGAGGGAAAAAGAGAGGAGGAAGTTTCTGTACCACTAAAAAAATCTGTATGTATCGGGGCGCCTGGGGGAGGCTCAGTCGGTTAAGCATGGGACTCTTGGTTTCGGCTCAGGTCATGGTCGTGGAGGGTCATGAGATCGAGCCCCACATAGGGCTCTGCACTCAGCAGGGAGTCTGCTGGAGATTCTTCCCCCCCACCCCCGCCCAAAATCTGCCTGGGTGTATCAAACCAGCATGGGGAAACCACCCCACAGAGTAACCGCAGCCCCAGATGGCTTCACAGGTGGATTCTACCCAACACTGAAGAAAGAAATAACACCAACCGTACACAAGCTTTTTTCAGAGGACTGAAGCAGAGAGCACTTGCCAGCTCATTCTGTGAGGCCTGCCTTGATTGCCATGGAGTGAAAACCAGACAAAGACGTCACAGGAAAAGGGAAACTACGGGCCAATATCCCCCATGAACACGGGTGCGAAGATGCTCAACAAAATTTTAGCAAGTCAAATCCAGTGACGTAGGAGGAGGATGATCTGGCTGACCTAGCATGGTTTATGTCAGGAATGAAGTTTGGTTTAACATTTGAAAATCAATCGATGTAGTCCACCACGTTAACAAACTAAAAAAAAAGTATGATTATCTCAAAATAGAGGCAGAGAAAAAGCATTCGATAAGATCCAACATCCATTCCTGACCAAAAAAGTCTCGAAAAAACTAGGAAAAGAAGGGCATCTGTGAAACACCCACAGCCAAGCCCATCCTCGACGTGGAAGACCCACAGCTTTCTCGTACGAGCAGGAGCAGGACGAGGATGCAGCCCCACCACCTCCACTCTGCACGTCCTGCAGGTCCCAGCCAGCGAACGAAGGCAAAGGGGAAAACGCGTTCAGACTGGAAAGGAGGAAACAGAGCTGCCTTTATTTTATTTAAACAGCAGAAATCATCTATGCAGAAAATCTAATGGAATCTACAAAAAAAAAAAATCTGCTGGAACGTATAAGTGAGTTTAGTAAGTTTGCGGGATAAACACCAGGATATAAAAATCAACTGTATTCTATATAATAGCAACAATCAGAGATTTAAAAAATTTTTAAGTATAATTTACAATAGCACCAAAAATATGAAACAGTTAAGGACAAATCTGGCAAAAGATGTCTAAGAATTGTCCACTAAAACCTAGAAGTAATTGCTGAGCGTTTAAAGAAGATCTAAGTAAGCGGAGAGACACACTCCACTCATCGCTTGGAAGACCCAATACCGGTAAGACGCCCATTGCCCCCAAATGATATAGAATTATATATAGGGTCAGTGGGATCCCATCCAAACCCCAGCAAGCTCTCTTCGGTAGAGATTGAGAAGCTCTGAAAACAGAGCAGGACCTAGAACAACCAAAACAAGTTTGATAAAGAAGCACGAGGTTGGGGGGCCAGCATCACCCTGTGTCGGGACTTCTCGTGGGGCTGAGAGGTCCGGACAGCCTGACAGTAGCGCAAGAACGGATGGAGAGGTCGAGGGAACGGAAATAGACCTGCACACACACCCACAACTGATTTCTCACAAAGGTACGCAAGCGATTCAGTGGAGGGAATTTTTCAACAAATGCGACATTTGGATATCCATATGCAAAAAGAGAGCTTCAATTCATGCCACCCACCATCTACAAAAATTAACTCAAAATGGATCAGCGACCTAAATGTAAAACCTAAAACTAGGAGACTCCTGGGGGGTTGGGAGGGGTGAAGAGAAAAAAATTTCGTGACCTTGAATTAGGCGAGGGTATTTTAGATCTGACACCAAAACTGAGATCCATCGAAGAAAAACTTGATAAATCGGAGTCATCAAAGTAAAAGTCTTTTACGAGTAGTTGCCTGGAGCCGGGGGAGGGGGTGACGGTAATGAAAATATTCTAAACGTTCCCAAACCGACTGCGATGGTGTTTGCACAAATCTGTGAATACACTAAAGATCTTTGAGCTTTTCACTCAAGTGGGTGAAGTGTATGGTCAGTGACGTATATCGCAACAGAGCCAGCATACTTTCACAAAGAAAAAAATTAAAACTTCTGCTCTTTGAAAGAAAGGATGGAAGAACACCAACTAGGAAAAAATATCTGTAAATCATACATCCATTAGGATGTGTACGAAGAACATAAAAAGAACTCTCAAAATTCGATAGTAAGAACAGCCCTCTCCCCGCCCACGGCCCGCCCAGAGGACTCCCACGTAAGATTTGAACAGGCAGACGCTTCATCAAAGAAGATACACGGATGGCAAGTGCGTGCCTAAAAAGATGCCGAACGTCCCCGTCATCAGAGAAATGCAAGTTAAAGCCACGGTCAGATCCCACTACACACCTGTTAGAGCAGCCAGCGTGAAGTCTGGTGATGGCAGGTGTTGGGCGAGGCTGCGGAGGGACCAGAATTCCCACCGTGGCTTTGGGACGTGCGGCAGCTTCTTAAAGATGTTAGAGACACGCCGTCACGGGATCTGGCCATTCTGTCCCCGGGTACTCAAGGGGAAGTGTGAGTCCACATAAACTCTTGCACACAAATGTCCTTAGCAGTGTATTTGTAACAGCCTGAAACTGGAAACCAGCCATCCCCAGGTGAGTGGGGAAACACACCGAGTTATTGCCAAGCAGTGGAACGCCACCCCGCAAGAGCGGGAGAGAAGCCAGGCCCGGAGGAGGACACACGGGATGCTTCCATCCACACAAAAGGCACAAAATGCAAACAGATCTGTGGTGACAGGAAGCAGACCGGGGGCTGCCTGGGGAAGGCTTGGGGGGTGGGGGGCGGGACAGGAAACGTCGGGGCTGTTGGATGAGTTCACGGCCTCGGTCGTAGTGATAGTTGGACGGGTGTATACACAGCCGAAGCTCATCAAGCTATACCCTTGAAACACGTGTCTTGAATGCCAGTTACACATCAATAAAGCTAGTTTTTACAAGGAAGATACCCTCACGTTAACAAGTGAGACAATGCGGGGCGCCTGGGTGGCTCCGTTGGTTAAGCGACTGCCTTCAGCTCGGGTCATGATCCTGGAGTCCCTGGATCGAGTCCCGCATCAGGCTCCCTGCTCAGCAGGGAGTCTGCTTCTCCCTCTGACCCTCCTCCCTCTCATGCTCTCTGTCTCTCATTCTCTCTCTCTCAAATAAATAAATAAAATATTTTTTAAAAAAACAAGTGAGACAATGCAAAATTCAGCAACAAAAAACCCCTGTCATGTCCCCCACCTCCCCGAATTCCCATCCCCTCGGGTCTCCAATATCAGCAGCCAATTTGGGAATTTGCCACAGATTTCTCACATTCATACCACAACACATGCAAGAGGGGGGATGACTAAAATGGGGATCAAGGGGCGCCTGGGTGGCTCAGTCGTTAAGCGGCTGCCTTCGGCTCAGGTCATGGTCCCAGGGTCCTGGGATCGAGCCCCGCATCGGGCTCCCTGCTCGGCGGGGAGCCCGCTTCTCCCTCTCCCACTTCCCCTGCTTGTGTTCCTGCTCTCGCTCTCTCTCTCTCTGAAATGGATAAATAAAATCTTAAAAAAAAAAAATGGGGATCAAGCCGCACGCCCTCTGTTTGTTGGGCTTTATTCCTCTTTACCCAACATGTGATGACCGTCTTCCATCTCACTGAACATGGATTAAGTCCCTCCTCGGTGATGCAGTCTGATAGCCACAGTGTGAATGTCCTTCAGTGGATGGGGTCATTCTCCCAAAGGTGTGCGCTTTGCTTGCTTCCAGTTCATTGTTGATTCTTGCTTTGGCTTGAGCACCAACGCCGAGCGTTGCTGCTATAGATTCAACAGGGGCTGTGCAGTGTCCTCAACAATGACTTTTCACGGGAGAGGACGCACACACAGCAGACACACATAGCATGGAAAGATGTTCGGCATCGTGAGCCATTAGGCGGATGCGAATTAAAACCACAATGGGGTATCACGACACACCTGTCAGAAAGGTTAAAATAAAAAGTAGGGACCACACCAAATGCTGGCGAATGGGCAGAGAAGCGGGGTCCCTCGCAGAGCGCCCGCGGGCATGCTGAATGGTGCTGCTCCTCGGAAAAAGAGCTCGGCAGCTGCTTGCAGCGGGGCACCCGGCTGGTTGGGTTGGAGAAGTCTGCGACTGTGGGTCTCAGGGCCGCGAGTTCGAGCTCCACGTGCGGTGTAGGGATTACTAAAAAACAAAAGAAAACTGAACATGCAGCCACCACGGGGCTCAGCCCCCGCTCCCTCCAGCACTTATCCGGAGACACAAAAGCTTATGGTCACACACCTGCCACCTTGGTCCTGATAGCCAAACCCTGGACACACTCCAAGGACCTTCCACCGACAAGTAGGTCAACTGCGGCCCACCCACACGGGGGAACACTACTCGGCAATACAAAGAATGGACCGCTGATACACGCGGCGACCTGGATTAATCTCCAAGGGATCAGTTTGAGTGAAAAAAGCCAATCCCAAAAGGTTACATGGTGATTGATCCCATTTATACAGCTTTCTTGAAATGACAAAATCAGAGATGGAGAGCAGATCGGCGGCTCCCGGTGCAGGGGGGTCGGAGGTCCTCGCGGCGCTGGAACCGGTCCGCGTCTTGGCTATGGCAGTGATCCATGACCCTCACGGGCGACAGAGGCATGTACGTAAAACACACGTGTGCACATGCATGCACATGCACGCACACGCGAGTGCAGGTGAAATGGAAAGTGTCAGTAAGATCGGTGCCTTGTACCAACATCCGTGTCTCGTTTGTGGTTTCGTAGGGCACTTTTACACGTAGCACCGATGGGCGACGCTGGGTAGCGGGTGCTTGGAATCTCTATTATTTCTGACAACGCATATGAATCTACAAGTATCCCAACATAAAAAGCTTGCTTTAAAAAATAAACAGTAAACGAAATCAAACAAACTCCCTCCGGACTGGACTGAGCTTCAGTTCTGCGATCCGAGGGCTCCTCTCCCACCCCACACTCCCCGTCCCGAGCTCCTCCCTCCCCTCCTCTTCTGTCCTTCTGTCCTTCCCTCCCTGAGGCTTCCACCCATGATCAAGCCCAAATCCAGGCACCTCTCTTTCCAGAGGCCATGGCACACAGGCCCGGCCAGGGCACTGGGCTGTAGGTACTCTGGGGACGGGGGGCGGGGTGGGGGGCGGGGCGCGAGGCCTGGCTGATGTCTCTGGGAAGCCACCCCGTGCCCCCCCCGCCAGCATGCCCAGCAGCCGGGCACTCAGGAGGCCAGCAGGGGCTGGTGGAGGAGAGTCACTACCCATGCCTATTGAAGGCTGACAAGAGGGGGGCAGTGGGGGAGGCACTGCACGGCCCCTGTTGAATCTATAGCAGCAAGCACCCCATCCAGGGAGGCAGCCCAGCCCCCCAGGGATCCGGATCTCTGTTAGGGTCTTTGTCTACACTCGGTGAGGACCGGCACCGTGTCTGAGCCTGCAGAGCCCAGCATCCAGGCCCTGGGGGGTGCGGGGTGGGGGGTCCCCCGACCTGGGCCCAGGATGTGGGGGGAGGGGGGTGTGTCCTGAGAGAAAGGAGAGGGTATCGGCGGCACCCAAGCCCCAGCTGGCTTCATGGCAGAGGTCCCCAGGTTTTCCAAGGTATCTTCCTGGTGTGTGTAACTCCCCGGCCCTGGGCTGGCAAGAAACAGTGGAGTCCCAGCCGGGGAGGTCACCTGGGGTCGTTTAGACCGGCTCTTGCCTCCAGGGTCAGCTCGGGACTCTGTTTCTCTCGCTGCCCTGACTGCATCACAATCACCCAGACAATTTTGTACCACCCGCCCCACCCCCAGATTCTGATGCAAATGGTCTGGGCAGGCCCAGGTCATGGTATGATCTTAAAGCTCCCCGTGATTCTGTGCAGGCCCGGGAGGACTCTGCTCCAGGCTCCGGGGCCGTGTGAGCCGCTTCAAGTTACCCGGCGTGTCTAGGCCTCCGTGTGCTCATCTGTGAACGGGCAGCGTGGTGCCTGCCTGCCCGGGATGTCCTGAGGAGTAAGGAGAGACCAGGGCAGGTGTCCGGGCCGCAGCAGGGACCCAGCATTGAACCCTCCCATCCTCCAGCCTCCCCCCCAACCGCCGTGCCCCGCGCTGTCCGCATCCCTGCCTCAGAGGCACCTGGGCTAAGGTGGATCTGGCGCCAACAGCCCTGAGTTCAAATCCTGACGCTGTCAGGTTTTTCCAGCTCGTGTGATCTTGGGCAAAGATCACGGGAGGCCCTAAATGTGGGGAGCTTTAAAACTATGAACTTCAGACCCATCCCAGGCCCAGTCAGGAAGGACGCTCTAGGAGCAAAAGCCCAGCATTTCTGTTTTAACCAGAACACCAGGCACCGGAAGCAGCCAGCCAGATGCCAGCTGAATGGCAGATGGTATCTGGTATCTGAAACCTTACACCCCCAAGCCTGTTTTCCGCTCTGTGAAATGGGCTGATAACAATGACCTCACAGCACGAAATGTGACAAAGGCCGAAAAGGCAGGGACAGGCAGAGGCCAGCGGGACTCTTCTTCCTCCCCTCTCCTCCCCCCAGACTCTTGGTCCCCCCAGATGGCCTGTGGGCATGGCCGGTGTCTGGGGCCGCTGATGCCCCACCTATCCGGTTTCCTTCCACTGGACTACACTCCTAGCCTCTGGCCTGCCTCCCCCACAGCAGGTATGCGGACTGCTGAGTTCAGAAGACGGGAACACCCTGGCCTCAGCTTCCCCTTCCCTGGGCCGGGTCCACCAGCTGCACCAGGAACACAGGGGCCTCTGCTCCCCTAGGCAGGGGAAATAGGCACAGCCCCCAGGCAGGACCGGCTGTGGAAGGAGGAGGGCATCTCCCTAAAGGAGGGAGAAAGGGAGTAGGAAGGAGGAGGACGGGCGGGTGAGTGGAGGTATAGCGGTCATCCCCCTTCCTTTTCCCGGTCGCTGTGGAGTCTCAGGGACAAGAGCTTCAGGAGGAGTCTGGTCTGCCTGGGAACCTCCCACGTGCTGCAAATGCAGACTCCTGGGCCTTCTCAACCCACGCTGTACCTGCTTCTCTGCACACGATCCCCGGGTGCATCTGGGTTTAAGAGTCTCACTGAGGGGCGCCTGGGTGGCTCAGTCGGTTAAGCGGCTGCCTTCGACTCAGGTCATGATCCCAGGGTCCTGGGATTGAGCCCCGCATCGGGCTCCCTGCTCAGCAGGGAGCCTGCTTCTCCCTCTCCCTCTGCCTGCCTCTCTGCCTACTTGTTCTTTCTCCCTCTGTCAAATAAATAAATGGAATCTTAAAAAAAAAAAAAAAAAAAAAAAAGAGCCTCACTGAGGACCAGAGAGAAAGGGGAGAGCAAACACCTGGGGTCTGCTTGGTGGGGGCAGGGTGAGGGGCTGCAGGGCACCGGAGAGCTGGGTGACAGGCTAGGGCAGAGCCCACCCCTTCCAGAAGCCAGTACTTAATCCTCTATTCCTGACGCTTAACCTCTCCCACCAGGAGTCAGGCACTTTAACTCCATTTAAATAAGCCCTTGACAGCTCAGAAGAAATTGTAGCCCGCAATTCAAAAGTCCTGGACCCTGAGGGCAGTCTGTGGCTTTCTTCAGGCTGTCCAGGGTTCCAGGAGGTCACCAGAGACCTCCCATGGCTCAGAGCCCGCCATCCAGGGGAGGAGGTTCCCAGGGGAAGGGGCATCCTCACCCCCCAAGCCTGGTTCGGGCCTCTCTGGTCACTGGCCACCTGGCTGAGCTACCTCTGATTCTCTTCAGCCCAAGCAAAACAGACCCCAATTAGGCAGACCTGGTCCCAAACCTTCTTCCTAGCTAAGAAATCCTGGGCAGTCGCTTGGCCCAGTCACCTCCCTGGACAATTACTTCCTGTTCAGCAAAATGGGCTTTGCAGCTCTTATGAGGGGTAAATGAATCTGACTTGCTACCTGGCAGGTTGTAGAGCACAAGGCCAAAGCAAAGTATCACCTGGTGTCAGGAATGATGCAAGCAGACCAGTCCCCCAGGTGTGAGCAGACTCAGTCCCCCAGGTGTGAACAGACCAGTCCCTCCAGGTGTGAGCAGACTAAGTCCCCACAGGTGTGAGCAGACTCAGTCCCCCAAGTGGAGCTGACCAGTCCCCCAGGTATGAGCAGACTCAGTCCCCCAGGTGCGAGCAGACCAGTCCCTCAGGTGTGAGCAGACTCAGTTCCCCAGGTGTGAGCAGACTCACACCCTCAGTTCCTCCAGGATGCCTGAACCCCCAGTGTCCAAAGCCGCCCAGCACCCAGAAGGTAGGGCTGCCAAACAAAATATAGGACACAGTTAAATTTGAATGTCAGATACATAACGAATCATTTTTTAGTTATAAGTATGTCCCAAATTTGCATGTCACTGTTTATCTGAAACTCAAATTTAACTGGGTGTTCTGTATTTTTATCTGCAAAATCTGGCAATCTTAATTGAAGGATATCCAGTAACAAGGGGTTTGGTTTTGGTTTCTTGAATCCCTTGATGGAAAGAGGCAAGATAAGAAAGTTAAGAGAAAAGCAGGATACAGATCTATAAATACACTGTCATCATTACTTGTTTTTAAATTTTAATGTCAATTCGCATAGAGAGAGATAGCAACCCAGACATGGGTCCTGGCAGAGCCTGAGACAGACCTGGGGATGGGCAGCCCGCAGGGGAGGGCAGGAGAGCTCCCACAGGTCAGCGGGGACTCCCTCTGGACCCCAGGCTTAGAGGCAATTTTTATTTCTTTCACTTTTAAACTTTCCCAACATTAAAACAATTTTTTTCTAACATTTTTCAGTAAGCATGTATTACTTGATTTAAAAACTATATTTTTAAAACAGTCACTCACGTGGAAACTCTTTTTCAGTTGCCACTGCATTGTTAAGGGGTGCCAAATAAAAGAAGGGAGAACACTCACCTGTCACCCTCTTGTCCTCATAAAGATGCAGGTGCCCCCCCAGCCCCATGCAGCAGCGTGCTTTATCCCGTCCCTGGTGAGTCTGAGTTGTGGGCATCCATAGCCCATCAGGACAGGGCCCCGGTGCTGGTGACCTTGGGGCCCCCAGGGGCTGGGGGGTCACCCTGTGCTCCCCCACCCACACCCTCCCCCTCCTCCCACCACATTTCAGAGCCTCACACTTTGTTTATTTGCATAGTTTCCTCGTCCTCCCTCGCTGTTCACCGTCATTCCCACCTTCTCCGTGCCCGCCCCCAACAGCCATCCTCATGTCTGTGTCTCCCTCCCAACCCCCCGCGAGCTCCATGGTTAAGAGTGAGTAAAGTTCGAGAGAGCACCGTGGCCTCCCGAGAGGAGAGTGAGTGACCGTGGGTGCAGCTCCGTGCGGTCCCTCTTGGCTTCCGCAGCCACTCGGCACAGAGGGAGCTCTTTTCCATTTCTCCGCGCTGCTGGGTTATGTCACTTTGGCCAGGTGAGTGCACATACTGAGATTTCCAGGTCCCAGCTCAGCGTCTACCTTTTTTTATGCATACCACCCAATCCCACTACCGTGGGAGCCGGGGGTCCCAGCTGAATGAGCTTGAATAAAGGTCACAGGACATAGGACTGGAGGTGACAAGGGTTGAAGAGGTAGGTGTCCGTCAGGGTTCAGATGCCGAGAACGGAAGCCATTGTGGCTACTTTTGGCAGAAAATGAAACGAGATGCTAGGGCCGGAGAAGCAGGCCAGACCTTGGCTTCCGAATGGTTCCCAGGACATGACCAAGCCGGCCCGCCCCATCTGGAACTGCCGGCTTCGGAACACCTGGAGCAATCCAAGGCTCAGCAAGCCCCATGACCTGCCCCACCTGCTAGATTCGCACCGGCCACCAAACAGCCAACCCTTGCCCGGGCTCTCAACACCCTCAGCCTGTGACCCACCCCCAGGACGCGGCCCAGTGCACACACCCCGGGCATGCCGAGAGGACAGAGCAGAAGCATGGCCTCTACATCACGTCCCAGTTCCAAATCCCGAGGAGCGCACCTGACTGGCCGCCCCTGAGCGGCAGGGAGGTCTGGGAAGGGCTGGGTTTGGCTCTCCCCTGCGATGGAGGGAGGTGGCCAAGGAGCCACCAGGCTCCGGCCTGCACCTCCCGCACAACAGGTTCAGGAAAGGTGGCCAGCATCAGGACGGGAGTGAAAGGGTGGGCCACCCGCCAGTCTAGGAGACGTCCGTGGCGTGGGGCGGGGGGTGCTTCGCTGGCTCTGGAGGGCCCAGCAACATCACTCTAGACTGTCTTCCTTTCCTCCTCAGTGTCACTCGCTCGGTCTACAGCTCTGGAGAGGATAAGGGAGATCATTCAAGTGCCCTGAAAAGGCCCATAACAGGGGAGCCCGTGGCTGCCCCCACGGCCCCTGCTCTGGGCAGTCCGTGTGGAAGCCCATCTCCTTCCATGACCTGACATGTTCCAGAGGGATGGGCGAGCTGGCTCAGAGTCCAGCCAGGGAGGGGATGCGCCTCCCTCAGGTTCCGTTCTCAGGAACTCAGCCAGCTGGTGAGCCTCCTGGTGGGAATATTTGCACGGAAGGAACGGGCAAACGGCGTACATCAGGGCCTCTGTCCCCAACCCCCCAGAGCGGATAAGTACACATCCAGCAGCATGCCATTGATTCAGGCCAAGAGGACGGTTGGAGCTTCTGGGAGACCGTGAGCTTGGTGGATGGACCTCCGCCCTGGCCGCACATGAGGGTCACCTGAGCGGCTCTTGTCCAATCACAGGGCCGGATCCCACCCCAGGCTAATCAAATCTGCAACTGGAGGACACAGAGGAGCCAGGGCGGTCAGCTAAAGAGGGTCGCGGGGTCACAGGAGGTGACTGCCCGAGCGTCAGCTTGTGGCCGGGGGTGGACTGCTGAGGCAGCCGGGACCAGAGGCGAAGGGCAGAGTCCGCGACCAGCCCAAAGGAATGAGCATGAGGCCAACTGGCAGGAGGAGGCAGAGAGAGGCGGGCTGGCGGGTATGGCAGGGAGGACGCGACGTTCCCACAGGGGACATCTGTTTTCTCAAGGAGGGGACATTTTCAGCCGGCGTTGCATTGGAGGGCCATGCTGGCCACCCCACCCCCCAAGTTCATTTGCACCCCAGGACCTGGGAGGCTCAAAGAGGCAGGCCCTCAAATAGGACTTGCGATCATCAGCAGAAGCAGAGAGGCTCCCCCTTCCAGCTCAATCCAAACAACAGACACTGTGGAGGAGGGTTTTTTAACTGCTTTATTGTGTTTGGAAAAAACAGTGTATGGTGGTTTTAAACTAAATTTAAAAGCTCAAAAGAGAAGGGCGCCTGGCTTGCTCAGTTGGAAGAGCATGCGACTCTCGATCTCGGGGTAGTGATTTCCAGCCCCATGTTGGGCATAGAGATTACTCCAAAATAAAATTTTAGGGGTGGCTCAGTCGGTTAAGTGTCAGAATCTTGTTGTCGGCTCAGATCATGATCTCAGGGTCGTGAAATCAAGCCCCAGGTCAGGCTCAGCGCTGGGTGTGGGGCCTGCTTAAGATTCTCTCTCCCTCTGCCCCTCCCCCCCAAAAAAGCTCAAAAGAGAAAACTAAAAATCACCAGATGCTACTGCCTAGAGTTGGTGACAAGAGGGTGACCACCATCTCTCCAGGCACCTCTTTGTGCAAATGCACACACATAGAGACAGTCATGTGTGCAAACACGCACACACATAGACGGTGCCAATCTGCTCAGCTCCGATCTCTGTCTGCAGAGGAAAGGAGAGGAGGAGTGGGAGCAGGGCTACTCCCAGCCCAACCCAGTGACACCCAGACTCCAGCCCCTTGTAGGTCTCAGGTCTTTGTGGGGGACAGCATAGATTGTGCAGATTCTAATTCTGCCCAACTCCCCTGCTGGGCAGCCATTCTCCCCCTAACCTCCCTGTGACCATGAGCGTAGCCCCTGTCTCCCCCCAAACAACCTGCAGATGACCTGGTTTCCAGATTTTCTGAAAAAGCCACGGCCAGAATGGACGCCTCCCCACACACCCTCACCTCCTGGTATTCCAGAACATCTTGTCCATCCCTCTCCTTCCCACCTGTCTCTGGACTGGCCACCCTCCTCCTTTCCAAGGTGGACCCCATCTGAGCTCCCAGCACCCCCCACCCCCGTTCTGTAATTCCTCTGTTCCAACCTTGGCACCTGCCCCTCCTGTCATGAGATACACACGCCCTTGCTTAACCCCCGTGGCCCCTCTAGCCGCAGCCCTTCGCTCACCTTCTCTTTACCGACAGCCTGCCCTGACATGGTCACTGGTCAGGCCTGCTGCCTGTGTGCACGTGTGCGTGCACATGCATGTGTGCACCCCTGTCCCGTAACTGCCCGTCTGCTGGTCGCTGCTGCTGACACTGCTGTCCCCGAGTTCCCTGGGGGCCCCCCGGGCCCTCCTCCGCTCCCCTCTGGGATCCCCCGAGCCTCCTCGTTCTCTTACACCTGTCTTTCACTGCGGCCTCGGGGACTCTGGCCCTCTCCGAACCGGCTGCCCGTCCTCACACATCCCCCCGGACAGCTATCTTTTGCTCCTCTTTGTTTTTTGCACATTGCCCCCGTCTATAGCTTCAACATGTTCTGGAATGGACAACAGCGTACAGCAACAGCATGATGCCTGAGAGCTTCCCATCCTCCCGTTTCTCTCTGCCCCAGGGCCATGTCGTGTCCATTTCAGGACCCCAGCCCACCCCCACCCCCCATCAGGATGGAGCCAAGACTCTGACCCAGATGGTTCCCAAGCACCTGCCCCGCAGCCTTCCCCGCTGCCCACTGCCTCAAATCCACCTGCACAAGACCACGTGCCCTCCTGGTGACCTCCCTGCTCGGCCGGTGTCACCCCCTCTGCCAGTGTGGTTCCCAGAGCCTGTGACCTCTAACCACACCGTCACCTGACTGGGGCAGTGACAGCTTCAGTCCGTCCTGTGGCTATGACCTGCTCTCGTCTGTCTGTTCCTGTCCACCCCGGCTTCTGCTGCCCCATCAGTTTCTTGCCAGACTCCAGCAAGGGGGGCACCACTTACCAAGCATGGGGTCATGGCTTGGCTGCGATCGGCATCAGGTGAGCTAAAGAAATCCCTTGGAATCCTAAGGACCGTTGTCTCCGAAAGTGTGTGTGAGCTGGGGGCTTCTGCAGACAGAGCTGGGGCTCGGAGGTGGCCCACTGAGGTTCAAGGGTGCCCCCAGTACAGAGCTGGCTGGGGTGTTCCTCCTATTGTTCTGGGGTCCAGCCAGGCAAAGAGGCCTGGACAAGTATCCCGGGGCGGCCGTAACACAGGACCACAAGCTGGGGACACAATAGAAATCACTACTCTCGCAGTTCTGGGCTCAGAACCCCGAAATCAATGTGTGGGCAGGGCCATGCTCCCCCAGAAGGCTCCAGGGGAGAATCCTGCCCTGCCTCTTCCAGCGGCTGCTGGTTGCTGGCAATCTTTGGGGTCCTGAATTCCAGGTGCATCTCCCCTGCTCCCTGTCTCTGCTTCCAAATCTATGTTCTCATAAGGACACTGGTCATCAGGCACCAAGGGCCCCCCAACGCCCTCCTCTTCACCTGATTACATCTGCAGAGTCCCAATGTCCAAACAAGGTCCTTTCCTGAGATCCCAGGGAGACGTGAATGGGGGGGAGGCAGGACTCAAGCCAGTATTGGGGTGAGCCAGCCACAGAATGGGAGGACTCGAATGAGGCATGCAGGAGCAGCCTGGAAGAGTCCTAGGAAGGGGGGAGGACGGCAAGGTTGCGGGGAGGCCGGGGGAGGACGAGAAAGACAACAAAGCAAGAGGGACAAGGACAAGAACAGGAACCCCGGGATGGGACATCCTGAGGGCAGAGTTCACGGCCAGGGGGTCAGCACCACCAGGACTGCCCACAGATGGCATGGTCCCGTGGCCCCGTGACGGGGGAGACGTTTGTGTTTGTTTTCATCCCAGGCATCTGGTCACCGCCAGCGGAGCCCCACCCAGAGTCCCAGCGCTTCCCATCTCAGTGAGTAGCTGCCCCGGCCGGGCCACCAGTGCCCGGAGAGACACATGTGCAGACCATCCTCAAGGACGCAGCCTGTTATTACCCCAGCTGCCGGCAAACAGCATCCACTTGAATGATACGCAGACGCTGGGAGGGGAGGCCGGACCCCCCCCCCCCAAGAGCTACTCCAGGAGGCACCCCACAGACTCCTCAGAGGTACGTCCACCCCAGTCCCGCTGACATCGGCAGCTTCCTGCCTGTAACCAGACCCCTAACCAGCACTTGGGAGAAGAAACTCAAGCTCCAGCAGCCCCCTGACTGCCAGCCAGCCTCCTAGGACACAGGGCAACTGCTATGTCCCCAGATGGGAGCCTGTCGAGGGAGCCCCCGGGAGCAGAGGACACATTACAAGTGTGACCTTCCAGATCCAGGAACCCAATTCAACAGCCCCAAGGGTGCCTGTGAGGGCCACCACCCATCCTGGCCCTGATGGCATTTTCTAGGTTGGTCTGGGTGGGCCTCCGAGGGGAGGCAGGCTGGAGGCAGGGCTCTCAGTCGGCACACGCCCCGGCTCCGAGGAAACCCTCTCACCAAACCCCGTGTCAGTCCTGACCACACCGGGCAGACAAACGACCACGTGACCGCGGACGCTGGGTCCAAGCTCCCGTGCTGCCTCAGGCCCCCAGGACATAAGCCAGAGCAACAGCCTAGAGCTCTAACAGGCCAGACTCCGGAGGGATTTGCTCAGCCGGGATTTGGAAGGTATCTCCCTGGCTCTAGACCCGCTGTCCAGTGCGGGGCCACGAGCTACACGTGGATTTTGCACAGCAGTGGGAGGTGCCACAGTGCAAAATCCACACCAGATTTCCAAGACTAAGAACAACAAAAATAAAGTAGAATACCTCATTAATAATTTTTGTACTGGGAGACAAACCATACGAGACTCTTAATCATAGGAAACAAACTGAGGGTTGCCGGAGGGGAGGCGGGTTGGCGGGATGGGGACATTAAGGAGGGCACGTGATGTGATGAGCACTGGGTGTTACATACGACTGCTGAATCCCTGACCTCTACCTCTGAAACTAATAACACACTTTATGTCAATTAATTGAATTTAAATTTAAAAAATAATTTAAAAATAATTTTTGTACTGATCACGTGTTGGAATGACAATATTTTAGATATACTGGACTAACAAAAGCTATTACTAAAATTAACTTTACATGCTTCTTTTCACTTTTTTTTAAAAGATTTTATTTATTTATTTGAGGTAGAGCGAGGGAGAGAGAGAACACAAGCGGGGGGGAAGGGCAGAGGGAGAAGGAGAAGCAGACTCCCTGCTGAGCAGGGACCCCCCCCCAACTCTGAGCTCCATCCCAGGACCCCAGGATCACGACCTAAGCCTAAGGCAGACACCTATCCGACTGAGCCACCCAGGTGCCCCCTCTTTTCAATTTTTAAGCAATTTTTTTATTATTATTAGAGAGAGAGAGAGACTATCTCAAGCAGGCTCCATGTCCAGGGCGGAGCCAGACACAGGGTTCGATCTCACCATCCTGAAATCATGACCCCAGCCGAAATCAAGAGTGGGTCGCTTAACCAACTGAGCCACCCAGGTGCCCCTCTTTTGCTTTTTTAACGTCACAACCAGAAAACTTTGCAGACAGGCCCGCATGATATTTCTATTGCACGGTCCTGCCTTACACCCTCACCGGATGAGGAATGTCCCTTGGAACTCCAGACCCTCGTGCGGGGAGGAGAGCAGCGCCTTTGGCTCCCACCTGCTGAGGGACCCTGAGCAATCCATGGGGCCTCTCTGAGCCTCGGAGGTGAAACGGAGCATCCCCGACCCCCGGGGCCGATGGGAGGCAGGAACGACAAGCACGGTGGCCGCCCCACACATGCGTTTGGGCCTGATGACACCAGCCCTCCCGGTCAACACACTGTTTACTTCATTCACATTTTAACTGCCCCGGGTGTGCCTCCGTGCCCGCCGGCATGCCCCCGACAGCCCCCACCCAACAGCCGGAATTCACAGTCAGCGGGGCAGATAAGGCATGAGTGCCCGGCCATGAAAGAGTTAGGTCAGCATCCCACGGCTGGCTGCGATGAAGATGGGAGGGCTGACCGGGAGAGCGCAGGGGAGGGGAAGCGTCCTCCCCGAGGGGGGCGCGGAGCAAGAGGCCTCGGGCCCGGCGTGGGCGCGCAGTGTGCCTGGCACACAGTAGGCGCTCAGCGACTGCGAGGAGCACAGACCTGGGAGGTGGGGGCTTGCAGCCCTAAGGCTGACCCTCAGCAGCCCTGTAAGGCCACTTGGTCAGCCTCTGAGCCTGGGTTTTCTCATCTGGGAAATGGAGATAAGATTAAACGTCAGGGTCTCTTAGGAGGAGCCAGTGAGTGAGTGGAGGGTCTCGTGCCAGGCCTCGGGTGCAGGGCGAGCTCCGGAAATGTTCGTCCCCTCTCTCCTTGCCCCGATCGGAAGGGCGCATGGCCTGAGCGGGCCACGGCCCAAAATGGTGTGGTGGGGAGGCTGCCCTTCTGGGAAGGGGCTTCTCCGAGGGAGCAGGGTGACGGATGGGGCTGGAGAGGAAGGGCCAGGCAGCAGGTGGGTGCCAGGAGGCCTTTGGTGGCCAGCCGAGAGGGACTGGGAGGTTTGGGCATCAAGGAGCAATGAAATGGCTTTCGGGACAGATTGATGAGCAGAGAGGCCAGAGTTGTGGCGCTTGCCCTAATCCAGGCATTTGAAGATGAGGGGCGGGACCCAGGGCAGGAGGGAAGGACCAAGAACAACCCCAAGACTCTCTTTCCAGACCTTTCTCTGGGCACATGTGTTTAGGGTTTTTAAGGGCTGTGCCTCCACTTAGTGACTCCCTCGTCTTATCCTTCCCATTCGGGAGAGACCTCTTCCGTGAGTTCCCACGTTCTCGGGGCCAGGCCGGAGTCCCCTCACCTGTAAAAGGTACAGTGAGGAAGGTCTCCCAGGCTGGGCGGGAATACGGAATGGGACATGAACCAGGGC
The DNA here is from genome assembly GCF_011800145.1 of Mirounga leonina. Lineage (NCBI taxonomy): Eukaryota > Metazoa > Chordata > Mammalia > Carnivora > Phocidae > Mirounga > Mirounga leonina. Next base: position 2,580,288 of record NW_023270494.1, read on the forward strand.
ACCCGGCCCCGTAGCAGGTGCGCAGTGATTGGCGGCCCTTCTACCAATCAGAAAAGGAGGCGGGACTCCTAGATCTGACCCTGGAGAAAACGGGCTTCGCGGCGGGCACCCCCAAGGTCAAATCCCAGCTCGAAACCCAGGGGCTTAAAACTTACAGTTTAGTGTCTCAGAGTTCTAGAGACCAGAAGTCAGAAAGGCGTCGCTAGGGCTGTGCTGTCTGTGACAGCTCTCCAGGACGACCCCTCTGTGCCTCTCTCGGTTTCCCGTGGCTGCAGGCGTCCCCCGTCTGGCTGTCCCAGGTGCCTTCTTCTGCAGATAGAAGGAGAATGTCTGTCTCTTATGAGGACACTCGTCATTGGATGTAGGGCTCCCCCCCAATCCAGGATGATCTCAACTCAGCATCCTTACCTTAATTACATGTATAAAGACCCTCATTCCAAATAAGTTCATATGTTGGGGGGTCTACTATTCCTCCCATTAGAGTCTACCCTTTGCCCCCTACCCCAAATCACATCCATCTCATGTGCAGGATACATTCATCGCTCACACCCTGTTGCCTGTTCAACTCTCTTTGCCTCGGTTTCCCCCACAGAGCCAAGGTTAATAATGACTACTTCGTGCACTGGGCTTAAGTCACGGGAGCTCCCCAGTTGCACCCTCTAAAACCATACACTCTGTGACAACAGGAACTAGCGTCTGCTTCATTCACTCCAGATCCCACAAACCCCAGGCTCTCCCCAGGGCTGGCCACGGGTGTGAAGGGCCAGGGAGTGAAAGAGAGTCCCGGGGAGCACGCCTTTCAGCTGGAAGGGTGAGGGGCTCGTCGGTGGCTGCCCACGCTGGGTTGGGTCCCAGCTCTGCTGGCACCACACATCCAGTTAGAACCTCAGTTTCTCCACCTATGAGTGAAGAATAGGTGTATCTCTCCACATACATAATTGTCTGAACATAATCTTGACAGGCCACCATCCCAGGTACATAACACAGCGGATCCCGGCCCCTCCCACAAGCCAGCAAGGGGCTCCCCTGCAGCTGGGAGGCACCCTCGCCCCCCTCTCGTGGATCCTTAGCCTTCCAGCCAGGGATGGGGTTGTGCGCTGACACTGCCCTGCCCACCCAAGACACTCAGGCCATCCCATGTCCCATGTGTCCCAGGCTGACACTGGGCTTGGTGTCACACTGAGCTCACACGCAGTGAGCTGAAGACCCAAAGCAGGTGACACAGATGCCCCAATCCTGACTCTACTTCTCAGAGAGGCTGTGGTCCATCCGCAGGCCCAAGTGCTTCCTTCACTATGGCCCCGTCCAATAGGCCAGGTCTCCCCATGCCTCCCCGGGCACCTTGGCCACCCCGTGCCCGCTCTGCCCAGGGCTGCCTGGGCTAAGACAGGCTTGTTCCCAGGAACCAAGGACTTCCTGGGACCATACAGACCCCGGAGACAGTGAACCCCAACTGAGGATAAAAGCCTTCCACCAGGGGGCCTGGGTGGCTCAGTTGGTTAAGCGACTGCCTTCGGCTCAGGTCATGATCCTGGAGTCCCGGGATCGAGTCCCACATCGGGCTCCCTGCTCGGCAGGGGGTCTGCTTCTCCCTCTGCCCTCTTCCCTCTCGTGCTCTCTGTCTCTCATTCTCTCTCTCTCAAATAAATAAATAAAATCTTTAAAAAAAAAAAAAAAAAGCCTTCCACCAGCACCAGGAATCACCCCTCGAGGCCAGAAGAGACTGGGGGGCCATTCACAGAGCAGTAGGACCCCATAGACTCCAAGGGCCCCACGGGCCCCAAATGTGAGGTCAAGAAGGTCTAGAGCTTTCAGCTGGACCACATACAACGTCTGCTTCTGCGGAGAGCAGCAAGGTGTGCAGTTCAGGCCTCGCCAGCCTGCAGACAGGTGTGATCAGCTTCCAAGACCCCGGGAACCCTCATCCTGGGCAAGGGTTCCGATCCAGGCTGGGTTGCCTGGCTGCCTCCCTGTCCTAACCGCGATCATAAAAATGGTACAAATAACTAATAACGATCATGTGTTGTGCTTCGCTCCTGACAGGTTCTGGGAAGTGCCTTGCCTATTGATCCAGTTAACCTCCATGACTACCTACCAACCATTTTGTCATCAGCCGGCTTTTCAGGATGGGGACACTGAGGCACAGGGCAAGGAGTCAGTTGCTCAAGGTCACAGGGCAGCTAAATGGTCCAGTGGGGATGCACAGCCCTGCAGTCTGGCTCCCAGAGTCGGCGTTCTTTAGCTCTATCCTCTATTTTTGGCATTTGAATCTTCACATCCATGTGCTTGGAGAGGAGATGGGGCTTCTAAGATGTTTCTCAAAGGAAATCAGGTGGAGAGAGGGCCTCCAGGAAGCCCCAGTCCTGCAGGTGCCTCCTCACATCCAGGGAACTTGTCCTCTGGCCAGCCTGACCCTGTTATCTGGCCAGCACATAATGGTCTCCCCACTCCCCTGCCTAAAACCTCCAAAGGCCTTCCATAGCGATTGGATCGATTAGATCAATTAGGTCAAGTGCAAACTCCAAGTCCCAGCCACTCGGACAAACTGTCTTTGTCCTTTCTAGTCGCTCCACCACCACACTCACTCAGCTCACACTGCCCCCACCCCTGCCTTTATCCTGGTCTTTGAACACACCCACTTCGTGCTTGCCTCAGGGCCTTTGCGCCTGCTGCCCCTCTCCCCAGAACAACCCGCCACCCCCCATCTTTACATGGCTGGCTCATTCTCAACATGCAGGTCATAAATTCACATGTAATTTGCTCAGAGAGGCTTTCTCTGACCGCCAATCTGAAGCATTTTTATGCAAACACAAGTAAAGAACAAAATAAAACAAAAGGAGAATTCTTTTCCCCCAGCAAGAAGGTCAGGGCTGGGGCTGCACCAGCCCCTCATAGGGGTTTAGCAGATACAGAGGCCAAACGAGTGGATGTGAGCAGTCCTGGGATACAAGGTCCCCTCACAAGCTGGGAGCACAGAGAGAGAGGGTAGCACAGGGTAGCCCAGAGGATAAGGAGGGCTTTGTCCAGGGGCCTGGAGCCATTTGCCCTCAGGACAATGCCTTCGGGGTCTGGCATCCTGGGACTTGGTGTAGCCTACGTGTCCCGGGGCAGGGGAGCTGTAGGGTACCAAGAGCCCTGGCTCCCCATCCCGCAGGCCTGTGTGTCCCTTCACTATGGCCCTGTCCAATAGGCCAGGTCTGCCGGTGCCTCCCTGGGCCCCATGGCCACCCCGTGCCCACTTGTGGCATCCCGGTGCCCAGCTCCCACCACCCATGTGCCCCAGGCCAGCTTCTCTGCCGTCTCCCTGCCTTCTTTAGGGCTACCTATGGAGCTGGGAGAGTGCCCTCATTTTATCAAATATATTCCATCTGTTCACAATAATCCGAATGCCTTCCTGTTGGAGGTGCCGGTAAGTAACAGCACTAACAAACCGTTCACTAGAAAAAGAAATATATATATTATTGATATAAAGGACGTGTATCGTATAATTTACAAATTATAATAACATATCCAATATTCTTTTTTTTAAGATTACTTATTTATTTATTTGTTAGAGAAAGAGAGAGCACACAAGCAGGGAGAGCAGGCAGAGGGAGAAGGAGAAGCAGACTCCCCACTGAGCAGGGACCCCGATATAGGACTCGATCCCAGGGCCCTGGGATCACGACCTGAGCCGAAGGCAGACGCTTCACCAACTGAGCCGCCCAGGTGCCCCAAATAGACAATATTCTTTACTATAAACTCCATGTAACTGACTGATTCACAGACATTTCCACTGACTTTTTGCCAAACTCTTGGCTGAGCAGCCGGCCTCGGCCTGCGGTTGTCGAGCAGGCTCGGCTCTAACACCCACGCTGGCCGACCCCGTCACCGCAGCTGACCAGCGACAGGACCGTGAGAGAGCAGCGTGTCCAGTTTGTTGTTCGTCACGAGGTGAGCAACTTCTGCGCTGAATCCAGTGAGTTTTTAATACGGGGAGGGCATTTCCTCAAGTTCTCGTGCCATTCACAATGCAATGGCTACGGGCCCGGCACCCTTCTACATTTGATCTGCATCGGGGTGCCCGGCTGGCTCGGTCCGTAGCGCCTGTGACTCTTGGTCTCGGGGTCGCGAGTCCAAGCCCCACGTTGGGTGTCGAGGAGAGAGACGAGGATCCTCAGCAATGCACAGAGGACACTGTCCCTTAGCAGGTGAAGTGGGTACTCCAAGAAAGGGCCCAGGGGGGCTGGGACACAGGGGGCTGCAGGAGCAGGGTGGTCAGAAGCAGCACATTGAAAAGATGACATCGGGCTCTCTCGTCTGGGCTGCCGACATGCCATCCCACTTAAAGGGGAACCAGAGCTTCTGCCCAACTGTCAACATTTATAAACTGTGGGCCTTGGTCAGTGAGCAGACACGGGGAAATGCTGCCAGAAACGAGACCCGAGCTGCTCCTGTCATTGACATGGTGCGATCGGGCTGCCACAGAGTTTTGGGAAAGCTGAGGAGAAGATCAGGGGTGTGGGGGGAACCTGTGTCCTGGTAGCTTGAAGCCAAGTGGAGGGAGGTTCATTAAATGCTAACAAGTGAAAAAAAAAAAAAAAAGGATGACATCTGAGCAAAGACTTGAAGGAGAAGGAGAGAACCTTGCAGCTATCTATTCCAGACTATGGCCACAGCCAGTGCAAAGGCCCTGCGGCCCCAGTGTGCCTGGACTGTTTGAGGATTCCGTGTGGCTAGAGCAGCGTTCAAGAGGAAAGTCAGAGGAGAGTAAGGCAGAAGGTGACAGGGTCAGGTCACATGGGGTTTTGGCGGCCTTTGTAGGGGTGTTGAGCTGAGGTCTTCTCTCCTTTTTGCAGATGAAGAAACTGACGCCTGGAGTGTAGCAGGTGGGAAGGTCAAGAGAAGGCCAGTGGGTCTGACTCTAATTACGCTGTGTTCTTGCCACTTCATGGCAGAGAGACGATCAGTAGGTGTCCAACTTGCCCAGGGTCTCTCCCTATCCCAACAGCCCTCACTGACCAGGTCTGAAGGTCTTGTGAGCCAGACCCCTCGGTTCCCGACACTTCTGGCTGGGCGGCTCATGGGGCAGGGAGGGAGGAGCAGAGACACTCTATCAGATGTTAGGGAGGAGGGTGACTGCGTGCGTAAGCACCACAGCAGGGAGCGTGCCAGCAGGCTTGGGGACAGCTAGCCCACGCCTGCCTGGCCCCAGCCCCCTCCTAACTCCCCCCTTGCCACACTAGCCTGGTCATCTTGGCCACAGCTGGACACCTGACCACAGGGCCACCACAAGAGTCTCCCTCAACAGGGATGACAGGATGATGGGGACAGCTGACCTACTTTGAGGCTTGGACTGCTGGAGGGAGCGGGACTGGTGGGCTTGGGGACCGGACCCTGAGACCAGAGATGAATCGAACTGCATCCGCGGAAAGCCAGCAGACACCGGGCCCTGAGCTGCCCTGGGAGGGGACAGGACCAGCTCCACGGCGTGGGACCTGCGCAGACCCACACTGATTTAATAGTCTGTCATCGTGTTCGTAATTTTTGAACAAGGGGCCCCCACATTTTCATTTTGCCCTGCAAAGTGGACAAACGGCCCCACTGGATGTGCCTGGGCCTGGCAGGCGGTCGGGAAAACCTGATGGGGGGGGGTCCCTCCCGAGGCAAGGCGCTCTGGGTGAAGTTTCCAGGGAGGGGGCAGGCTCTCGGGAGGTCCAGGTCACAAGCCGGAGGGGGGTGTGAGAGAAAAAACACCTCTGTGTGGACTACCGTGCCCTTGCAGAGGTGGGGTGCTGCTGGGCTTCCTGTCCCAGGGGACTCCTACCCAGCTAGGCTCCTGTCTGCAGTGCTCTGGGACGGGTGAGGAGGACCAGAAGCTGGCTGTTTTGAAACACAATTACGGCCAGTCAGACAGGCCTGTTCAATACTCTATTGACAGATTCACCTTGGCAACCTGGAGCCGGGCTCTTCCAGAAGCACCTCTCCCACACAGCGCGTCTCTGGTCTTAAAGGCACACCTCCCTCCCCTCCCAGCCGGGATGCTAGACCCAAGGGAGGGGCAGGGCCCTGTGCTTTGGCTAGGACCTGAGCAGAAGATGGGGGGACTCTTCCTGTTCAACCAGCAGCCGCCCTTCCACTGTGCAATGGGGACCTCCTCCTTTATGCCCCCCGAGCCCCACCCCTGGTCTCAGGAACGTCACAATAAAGCCCTTGCCTACCAGCGGCTGGACTTGGTAGAGCTGGACCACCGTAACCCTCGTCTTCTCCAGGGGGTGGACATAGGAATCCCAAAGTGGCAGGTCTGGGCGCTCCTCTGTGGGGCTGGAGGGTCTGTGGGGGCGGGGGGTTCTGCTTCGGAAATAACCAGGCTTCTAATGAGCAATATGAAAACAGCATCATCCACGCTGCTCAGAAACGGCATGCACCGTGTCTGCAGACTATGTGCATAAACACCAGCCTTGCCTTTCTGAAAACCAGAGCTGCCCCAGAGCTGGGACACGTCCCCGGGGACACACACAGGTCCCACCACAGAGCACAAAGGTGCTTCTTAATTCCTGCCACGTGTGAGAGCCAGCGGGCAGGAGCGGTCCCCCTAGGTCAAGCTGAGAAGCCAGCGGCACGCGATCGGGGGCTAAGTCACCCTTGGTTCAGTGACTTTCACACCTGCAGCATTGTATCTGTGTCCATCTGTCTGTCTGTCTGTCTGGGCCTATTTGGAGAAAGAAGGCAGAAGGCAGGCTCAGTGTACATGGGAATGTGTCTTTGCCGGTAGGGCGTGGGAGTGAGCAACCCCCACACAGAGCTCAGCATACATAACAGCTGGAGCTGTGTTTTTCAAAATTCCAAGAAAGACTTCTCTCCCACGGAGACTTCTGAAGCGATATTGCCCTGGTCCTGTGCAATATTTTTTGGCTTTTACAGGACTCATTCTTCATCACCAGGCCAAAAAAGGAAACCAGTAATCACCAATAGGTTCAAAAAGAGAAAGACTCTTTCTCTATATGGATCTGTTTCCATGAGATTTTGCCATTTCTTTGGAATTAAAAAAAAAAACCAGCTTCAAAAGCAAGAGGATGGGGGTGGGGGAGGCCTGGGTCCGTTTCTGAACCTTCTGATCCGAATGAGTCAAAGAATACAAAATCACCCCATTATAATCATTACTGTCAAATCGCAGGCAATCAACTCACAGACACAGGCCAGATGGACATCCGGGAGAAATCCATAGAGCCAGAGCCGGGCCTGAGCCCTGCGGACCTAAACTCTTAAAAGAAGGAAAGAAAGGCAGGCCTTGTGTTTCTAGGTCCTGTGTTCCCATTATGTTCACATGCTTTTTATTTCAATAGCATTGGACAGAAACCTGCATTCCCAGATGAGGAGAAGTGGCCCCAGGATACCTACAAGTACCAGGGCACATAGGCAGGTGAGTGTTCTGGGCTCTCAGCCATCAGTCCAAGGCCAACAGCTGATTACCTACACCCACCCACCGGGAGAGCTGGTGGGCTCCACTCACCAAGTCTCCCCAGATGTGCCACTCTTGAAACTTCTCCCAGAACTTTCATGGGTCCTGGGCACTGTTCTCTTGGTGGATGCTTCGTCCCTAAAAAACATATTAAAACTTGGAGTGCCTGGGTGGCTCAGTTGGTTGGGTGTCTGCCTTTGGCTCGGGTCATCGTCCCAGGGTCCTGGGATGAGTCCTGCATCAGGCTCCTTGCTCGGTGGGGAGCCTGCTTCTCTTTCTCCCTGCCCCCCTCCCACCGCTCATGCTCTCTCTCAATATTTCTCTCTCTCACACAAATAAATAAATAAAATCTTTTTTAAAAAGTATTAAAAATTAGCTTATAACTGCATCGGTATAAAGATGAACATACTAATATTATATATTAAGACATTGTCTTCGACCTAAAGATTTTTTCTTCTGATTTTAAAAGAAATTAGATAGACATACAATGGAATATTATTCAGCTTTACAAAGGAAGGACATTCTGACACCTGCTACAACATGGATGGCCCTTGAAGGCATGACGCTGAGCAAAATAAGCCAGACAGAAGAGGACAAACACTGTACGATTCTACTTATATAAGGTACTTAGTCAAATTCATAGGATAGAAAGTAGGATGGTAGGTACCAGGGGCTGGGGGAGGGGGATGGAGAGTTAGTGTTTAAGGGGCACAGAGTTTCTGTTTGGGGTGATGACAAAGTTCTGCAGTTGGATGGCAGTGATGCTTATCCAACAAAATGAATGTGTTCAATGCCTCTTGAAAATGGTTAAAATGGTAAATTTCATACTACACTTATTTTATAATTTTTTAAATAAACAACTTTTACAAAGAAGAAGAAGAAGAAGAAAAGAAATTAGACCATTTTTGTGGATCCCTAAAAGTACTTGGGGCCTTGGCATCCGGGGGCTGGCTGGGCCTGCATACTCCCTCTTCACGCCCTTTACCAGCCCCACACGCACACACACATGCACACAGCTACATTTACCTCATTCCCTCCTCCATCAGTGACTACCTGAGCCCAGAAAAAAAGAAATTCTGAACTTTATCTGGAATTTCCGTGATTCTAAATAATCTCAAGACCTATTCCAACCTAGCTCCTGCCATTCTCAAGGCCATTGTCCCCATCAGAGGATGAGGACTGGGGGTCCCTTTTCCCTACTTGGGGTATCTCTTGGAGTATTCTCCCAGCCAGCAACCCAGGGAAGCACCCCTTACAGGGAAGTATCAGGGCACTTTTAAGAAGTGGCATTTGTCAGACACAGCAACTTTTCCTCAGTGAACCTCAGTTTAGAGAAGAGAGTCCCTGGTGGGGCTTCTGTTCCAGGCTCCCCCTTCTCACTCATTCCCACATTAAGTCAAGCTGGCTGGGCTGTTTTGGGGAAATCTGCACCATAATATCAGTTTGCTTCTTATTGGCCCTTTGACAGCAGAACAAGGGGGTTTGGGATGCCCTTGACCTGAGATTTCCTTGAAAACCCTCAAATAAAAAGATGTACGTATTCTGCTCCTGTCGATTTCTCAGTGAGAAGGGAAGGGCACTAGGCCAGGGGCGCTTCTGGGAAACAGTGGCCCTCACCACTGAGATGCATTCGGTCCTAGGTGTGCAGGGGCTCCTAAGGTTCAAAGTCGCTCTGGGTCTGCTTGTTTCTGGCTGGAAAAGCAGCAGCCTCGCAGCCAGAATGAGGAGGAAGGGTGGGGGTGGGCCAGAAGCGGGGCGCGCGGGGCTCTGCAGCGAGCCCCCCCCTTGCTCTGCCTGCGTGCGCCTCTCCATCCCACTCGCGGGAGGCTTGGAGGGCCGCCCTGGCCCAGGCCCCGGCCGCCGGCCAGCCCGAGGGGAGCCCGCCCCCTAGGGGAGGGCGCGGCGGGTGCAGGCTCCTCGGCTCCCCTGCCCCCGCCCCGCCTGGGCCGCGGATCCCGCAGGTGAGGCGACGGCCAGGGCCCCCCGGGTGCCGAGGGGGATCCCTCGGGGGGTCCGCAGAGACCGTCCCAGGAAACGGCCCTCGGGAACAAGTTGGGGAAGGGGACTTCTTGGACAGAACTGGGGGATCATTCCAGAGGTGGTGTCAAGGGGACCCCCACCCACTTCGATCAGGATGCAGGAGGGCGGGGTGCCGGTTGAGGCAGGACTGGGTGATCGCGTCCGACGACCTCGTCATCGGGGGCGGGGGTGGGGCGGGGACGGGGGAGCCTGGACTTGGAGGGACGAAGTTGCGCGGCAGCCAGGCTCTGCTCCGGAAGTGGCCAAATCGGGGGCCCGACAGAGAATATATGGGACTTTGGGGGTGCCTGAGGCGTATCGCCCGCCGCCGGCCCCCGGGCCCCCGCACTGCAGGCCGAGCTGTGCTTTGGCTGGGCCCTCCCGGCCGCCATCCCACGGTCACGGGATCCCTGACCACCCCCTCTGTTCGCCCCTCGATCCTTCAGGGACACCCCCCCCCAGGTCCAGCGGGGCTCGCCGCGTTCCCGCCCCTGGGGATCGATCGGCTGGCTGGCGACGCGCGGCCGCGGCTCCCGAGCCTCCGCCCCCTCCCCCGCTCGGGCTACGCAGGACGCGGCCTCCGAGCAGCGTCCTCGCCGTTCCGGGCCGCGGCCGGGCTCGGCTCCCGGCCAGCCTGGGAGGCGGAGACGCACCGGGCCCTTCCGATCGCGCCCGCCCCGCCACTCCGGGGTCGGTGGGAGGAACGACAGCGAGCCCAGCTTCCCCGGCCCGCGGCTCCCGGCACCCCACCCCAGCCCCCCCTCCTCCCCGCCTCGCCGAATACCCTCTCGGGCGCGCGCCCCACCCTCGGCGCGCCGCCAGGCCGGGCGGGGGGCGCGCGGGGCGCTGGGAGGAGGGTGGGGTGGGCTTGCGCTGCGGCTGACGACCACTTCGGGGTCCGCCTGGCGATTTTAATTTCATTCCCGGCTTTGCTGCAGCAGCTCTCGTTTGGAAAGAGGAAAGAAAGAGATCTGCCCTGCGTGTGGGCCCCGCGGGGTTCGGGGGCGCAACGGGGGCACCCGAGAGCAAAGCACAGGGGGCGGACGTGGAGGGGCGACCTCGCGGGCAGAGGAGGCCCGCGGGGAGACCTTGGGCAAACCAACCCCAGATGAAAAACACACAGCACGCAGAGGCCGTTGTGAGCGCGCGGCGGCGGCGGCGGGCGGTGGAAGCGACTCCAAAGACCACATTTGAAATATGGATCCCGGGGGCGCAAATCACCAGGCCGACAGGAGCCCCGCGACCGAGCCTGTGGCGGGGGGTCGCGTGGGCTTCTCCAGGCTGGCCAGGGGAGGCTGCCCTGACGTGGGGAGGGGTTGGGCCAGTGGACGTCGTACAGCTCTACTCGTCCCGCTTCTGCGCCTGCGACCCCCGGTGTGGCCCCCGGGAATGCCCAGGACCTGCCAAGGGGCCACGACCAGGCGGCGCGCCGGGCCCGTTGCCCCGCCCGCGCACCCGGCCCGGCCCTCCCACCTGGCGCCCCAGCTTCAGCCCCGAGCAGCCCGCTGTGGAGGGACGCGGGGGCATCAGGGGTTTTGCTCCCCAAATGAATGCCGACCTTTCGCGGGCGGTGTAACAAAGAGCACACACATGGGGGTGAGGGCAGAGAGGGCGGAGGGGCGCCCTTAGGAACAAAGCCATCCCTCCGAGAGAGGGTGCAGGCGGTGGAGTGCAGGGCTCCCACACCGCCTCCCCGCTCTTCTCCTCCTACCCCCCACGCACAGTCCAGCCAGGTCAGTCACAGCTAAAAATGCAAAATTGCAAACGCCAGTGCTGAAGTCAGAGACAAGTTCCCCAACTAAGAACGGAGGAGAGAAATGAGCCCTTGTTAAAGGCTGGGTAGATTTTGTAGTCGTTATGCTAGTAAATTCTCCCTTGGCTGTTGGAAACCCACCTCCGGGGACCTAGAAATCCACACCAACTCGAGAGCTTTGCTAGTCTAGAACTGGCCGGGGAAGTCACAGGCGGTCCCTTCCGGGCAGAACTCAGACCTGGGCCCCGTGGGCGGGAAGTGGTAACTCCTTGCGGGGAGCGACCATTCAGGGAGGAGATTTACGAAGTCGTTTATTTCCCTGGGTTCGTGTGGGGTCAGGCCCCTTCAGCGACCAGGAATCTCACCACCCTCGGGCCCAGGGCCATTAGAGTCTCGGGCTTCTCCAGGGTCTGCTCTTTCGACCCTCTCCCCTGCATGAGGGAGGCTGTGGCTCAGGGAGACGGCATCGCTCCTCACTTGGGGCCCCCGGGGGCCCCTGGGGGCCCCAGCCTGAGGTGGCACCCGGAAGGCTTCTGCCCCTCAGCACAACCCAGGGGCGCAATCCGTCCCTGGCTGGAAGGGGGCAACGTCAAGTGCGCGGATCCGCGACCCTTCTCCGGGGTTCCCTGAGGGGCTCGGGATATCCCGGAGGCAGGGGCCCCAGCTGAAGGCTCTGGGAATCCCGAGTTTGGGCTCCACTCGCCTTCTGCTCCCTCAGAGGGGTCAAGACGGGTGGAATGGTAGGGGAGGCCGTACGGGAGGCTTTCCAGGAGGGGCTCGCGGGACGCCTCAGGGGAGCTTCCAGGGCGCTCCCCGCTCCGCCCGCACCCCCCAGATTCTGTCTTTGCCTCCTCCATGCAGCCCATTGGTGCTTCCGCGGACCTGAGCTCCTCCCCACACCCGCTGGCAGGTGAGGGGTGGTCTAGGGCCAGGTCAAGGTGAGGCTGGGGCTCTGGGAGTCGGCCTCTCTCCATACCCGCCCACCCTCCACGAGGACAAAATAACAGTGCGAAGGGGCGAGTTGCCGCATTCTGCCGGTGCCTGCGCATTTCGGTCACTTGGCGCAGAAAGGCCAGGAGCGGGGGCGGCCGGGGACTCCCGGGGCTTCTGAGGAGCTTGGAGGCGTCCCCTCCCGCCGTCTGGGGAGCCTGGCGGCTGCTCGCACTACCAGACGGGCAGCTACAGAAAAGATCCGCTGTACTGGCCGGCAAGAGCCACCCTTCCTCCCCAGCTCGGCCACAGGCGCAGCCCGGCTCGTGCGCAAAGTCGCCGTCGGGGCACCGGGTGCCGCCGCGTGGCCCCCGAGGTCTGGAGCGCGGGCCGGGGAGGTGCGGGGGCAGAGCGAGCGGGCCTTGAAGGGCGGTGTCCGATACCCCTGGCTGCGCAGTGGCTGCAGCAGCCCGACCAGGAGGGCGCGGAAACACCCACTAGGGACAGATTTTCCAGGGGATTTTCTAGTGAGGGGGCAAGCGAAGTGTCGGGAAGCTCAGCCCCTCCCGGGACGATGGGACTGTCCAGGACAAGGTCGATCATACCTCCGGACAGACTGAAAGCGCCTATGGCCTGGCAGCTGGCTCTACGTGTAGGGGTGACTGTCGTTCTCGCGCCAGCCTCGGGGTCCCTTCCCCTCCGCAGTTAAGTCGTCCCACCCGAGAGCTCCTCGCCCTGGCCAAGAGTGTCAGAAAAAAAAGCCCAAAACACAGGAGAAAGAAGTTTTCCCTGTGTCCCCCATCCCCAAAACTCCGCCTACCCCAGCTCCTATAAACCCGAGAGCCCCCCCCCCCCCCCGGGCCCCACGGGGGGGCGGCCCCCCTTTTCCCCCCCCCCCCCCCCCCCCCCCCCCCCGCCACCCCGACTCCTCGAGGAATCTTGGGTTTGTGCCTCGAGCTTGTCAGAGAGCAGTCACTGCAGACCTAGCCCCTCTCTCATGCCGCCAGAAGACGAGCCCCCACTCCCAGAACCGCTCGAAGGGAGGAGCCACGCTAGTCGTCTTGGGCAGCGGCCGACACCGAAACAGAAACGGCCACCGCCGCAGGAGCTGCGAGGTAGTGGTGGAATGGAGTCAACGTGTGCGTTCTCAACCCCAGACTGTCTCCGGGCTTCTCCTGGATTCCTGGGAGAACGCGAGCGCCGAGTATGCTTTGGGGGTTCGCTTCGGCACCTCGGCCCTCCCCGGCTCGTTCAAGCCCCCGCGCAGTCCCCACCCAGCATTCTGGGACGTGTGTCAGGGCGGGAGCGGAGACCCGGATGGCTCTTTGCCCGCCCCCCTCGCGCGTTCCACTCTCGCTCGGCTTTTGCTCTTTTTCTTTCTCCATGGACGCTCAGCCAAGGGATTGCGCAAGCTTCCTGCTCCCAGTCCTTCAGGGGCCAGGAGCAGGGGGCCCAGACGCACCCCAAGGCAAGCGCGCCCTGCCCCTCCTGCAGCCTCCCCAGGTCCCCTCACCCCTCGCCGCGACCCCAGCGAGCTCGCGGCCCCGCGGGCGGCGCCCTCGGGAGGCCGCGTGGAGCGCAGCAGCTCCCCCAGCCGGACGCTGGAGCGGCACGCCGAACGCGCCGTCTCGCCGCCGGAGGTGCTGAACTTCACACTCAGCGGCTTCTCAGGCTGCGTCAGGAGGGCCTCGGCTCGGCTGGCTGTCGGGGACCAGGGACACAAAGTCATGACGAGCGCTTGGCTCCTCGGCCATCGCATTCGCCTCCCCTTTGTGCCGCCTCGATGTGCCCCTGGCTCAGCCTGAACCTCTTCTCGGCCCTCCCCACTCCCTCCTTCGATGCCTTTCCGGGGACCCCACCAAGTCCCCTCGGTCCCCCAAGCAGATCTGGACATCCCCTGCGCCCCCTCTGTAGCCGCCCCCTCTCGTCCTGCCTGGCCGCGGGGTTGGGGCTGGCGGCGTTGCTGCTGGAAACTAGGCTCCCCGCCCCTGCCCCACCAAGGACAGTGCCGAGGGTACACTGGGAGCCGGTCAGGATCTGGGGTGGGATCGGACTCGGAGCCCCCTTCTGGTAAGGTTCGGAGCGCTAGGGCCCCAGACCGGCTGCTCCTGCGTCCTCTTGCTCGCCTCTTCTTCCCGCTCTCCCCGGCGATCCTCTGAACCCGGCTGTCTCCTTCTCCCTTCCCTTTCTCTTCGGTGCCTCGCCTTCCTAAATGCCCAAAGCCTCGCGGGGCGGGGCACGCAGGGTGGGGGGCGCGAGCTACCCCTGCCCCGATTCCGCCCCCTGCCGGCGGCTCACCCTGTGTGTGCACATGACGCAATTCTGTGCAACTGGAAACTGCAGTGGATGCTTCCGTGGCCCCCAGCAGGGGTCCCCGGGCGGCGCACACCGAGAAAGAGAGGCGGAGGGGCAGGCCCAGGCGCCGAGCTGCAGGCGAGGGGTCGCCGCCGAGACCCTCGGGCCGTGTCAGGCTCTCCCCCGCCCTGCGCCCTCAGCCGACACACCTCTCCTGCCGGGCCCCGCTCCCTCCCTCGCCCGG
>NW_023270494.1:2595369-2652307 GCF_011800145.1 Mirounga leonina
GGGGGTGGGGAAGTCGGTGGCAGGCACTGGGGAAGCCGAGCCGCCGAGCCCGAGCCCGGCGCCCTGTGTTGTGCTCCGCTCTCCGGGAAATGCCATCACTAATTTATGCACTAAAAGGAGCCGGAGGAGCTCGAGAGACGCGGGGCCGAGCCGGGGAGGCCGGCGGAGGGAGGGAGGGCGCAGGCACTGACTGATGTGCAGCAGAAAATGGCTCCTTTCCCCTTTCCCTCCACCGAACGGCTCCATATTGCAAAACCAAAAAAAAAAAAAAAATTAAAAAGCGACGAAAATGCAATTGTGTGCCTCTTCCCTCCTAGTGGTGCGGGGAGAGGAAGAAAAAAGACAGAAAATGTTGGGAACTGTCACTGCGACGCTTTTGGTGGGGAATTTTTTTTTTTTAATTTGAAATGCGAAGGCACCGGATGGAGACAGACGCGCACGCACACACACACACACGCACACACACGCACACACACAGGCATATTTTTATATTGCCGAGTATTTGGGGGTGCTTGCCCGTGACACCGGGCTCCAGAGCTGAGAGGGGGCGTGCGGGGGGGCCCCCGCTTGGCGGACGGTGATCGGATTAGGGGTCAAATGGAGAACAGCTGAAGCCCTCGCGGAGACTCGGGGCTGGGGAGAGGAGGGGGACTGCGACTTTGCCTTTCCGCGGCTTTGCACGCAGGGTTCCTGGTGAGCAAAGTGGCTTTGGAACATGTCGCAGTAGCATGCTTAAAATTCTTGACAACTGCAAAATAAACTGCTAGTTTCATTTTCCTTACCCCTCCCCTTTCTTCCTGCCCTTGTGTGTTTATTTTGACTTGGGGGGGGGGGTGTCGGGGACCGTGTCAGGCCTGCAGAAATCTCCCCTCCACCCCCCACATCCACAGCTAAATAGCTTTCGGTTCATGAAGACAGAGCAGGGCCTTATGTCATTCCCCACCTGGAGGCCGCAAAGCTGGCTCGGTTTTTTTTACGCCGTGTCCCCTCCCTTTTCCCTTGCAAGATATAACACGTGGGAACCCGAGGAGAACATCCTGGATCCCCGGCTGCTGATCGCCTTCCAGAACAGGTGAGCGTCCCCCAGCAGCCGCCGCCCGCAGCCGTGACCGTATATGGGAATGGGAGAGGGGGCCACGCAGCAGTAGGAAAGAGGGAAAGGGCCTGGAGGGGGCCGGCGGGAGCCCCCTCCCCCGACGGGCCTGCACAGGCACGGCTGCGGCCTCGGCTTCTCTTAACCAACGTCCTTGGCTGTTGCGGCAGCCGGGGGCGGGCGGGGGGGGGGGGGGGCGGGACCGGAGGAGGCGAGGCTGGTGTTTTGGGGGGAACTGCGAGGAGGGTGCGTTCGGGTGGCCCTGCCGCTGCCCAGAGACCTCGAGGCTGCTTCTGGCCCCCCGCGGGCCCCCCTCTCAACGCACCCCCGGAGCCTAGGTGCTGCTTTGCTGTAGCCGCTGGGCGCATGGCACCAGCACCTCTCGGGGCAACTCCAAGGGAGCTGGCCTTGTGAAACCGCCGGACGTCAGGGAACTGCACTTAACCTGTTGGGGACTGGAGAAAAATTGACAAGGCCTTGACCACCCCGCTCCCGACCTTCGACCCCCCGGGGAGCTTGGGATCAGGAGGGGGTAGAGCCTGTCTGGTGCTGGGTGCCCTTCACACCCCCCACTGGGTTCCTCCGTGGGTGTCGCCCCCGTCCTTGGGGCAGGGGGAGCTTGGCCCAAAGGGTGTGGGAGGGGAGCTGCCTGGTGGTGGAGGGGCTCATCGTGCGCACAGATGTTTGTCACGCTGCAGCTGCTGCAGCTGGATCCACGGCCGGTGGCTGTGGTTCTCTGTTTCGGGGAGGACAGAAGGGGGGGAGGGCGGGGGGGGGGGGGGGGGGGGGAGGAGGGGAGGCATGGCCGGAGTCCGAGGAGCTCGGCCACCCCGCTGCCTTCCATCCCCCCGCCCCCTTTTATTTTGCATTATTTCCTGCGCCGCATTTGGCGCTAAAACTGTAAACTCTAGACTCTCCGAGCGAGCGACCGGCGGGGAAGTTGCTCTCCCGCGACGCAGGGGGGCGCCGAGAAGGGTTCCTGCCCCGGTTCCA
Source organism: Mirounga leonina (assembly GCF_011800145.1). NCBI lineage: Eukaryota > Metazoa > Chordata > Mammalia > Carnivora > Phocidae > Mirounga > Mirounga leonina. Next base: position 2,597,456 of record NW_023270494.1, read on the forward strand.
CCTGGGAGTTCACCACCCTGTAACCGTGTCAGCGGCTGATGCCATGTTGCATAATGGGTCCCCGAAGAATTAAAACGCAGGCTGTTGCAATGCCACGCAACTTTGGAGTCAGGCCCCGGCCCGGGCCCCTAGGCGTGACGGAACTCCCCTGGGTTCGCCCACGGTCAGGGGGGTGCCTGGGGTCGCTGGAGAGCGAGTTCCTGGCCGGGGAACGGGTTGCAACGTTTGCAAACGCAGGAGGGGCGCCCCCTTCTCCCATGGAAGGCTGGGCCGTGCTGGGACGATCTGACCCCCAGGCTCGGGTCACCCTCCGCCAGGCGGCCCGCGGAAGCCCGGCAGCTGTGGTGACCGGCGCTACCTCTGGTGTCTTTATTAATAATTGGAAATCGAGGCGGCCGGGAGCCCAGCTCGGCGAGGAGGCGGTGCTTGTGGGCACCGCCCCGCCTCGCTCCGCCCAGCCGCCCCGCCCAGGCGGACCCAGAGCCGGTTCACCAGGTGGTTGCGAACCTGGCCAGGCCGTGGCCTCTGCGGCCGGCCCCCGCCCCCAGCCCCTAATTGGCTCATTTGCCGCCGTGTAAACAAGGGCGCAGCCCCTCCCCCTGTTTAGTGCCTGGCCTTTAAAAAAACGAGTCCTCCCTTCTGCCGGCGGCACTCGTTATCTGAATCTTAATGAGGTCATTAGCATCCCGTGCCTCTGACGGGGAGGGACGTGTTCGGCGCACACCTCGTTGGGGCTTGTTTGCATGCCCTGGACCCCCGCGCCCACCTCACTTTGCGCAGGGCCGCGGGCCCAAGGCAGTGGGCGCCCGTGCCATCAACCTAGCGCCCAGCTGCCGCCTCACCGGCCTAGAGGCAAGGCTGCGGGAGGCGCCAGCTCAGGTGCGGATATCAGAGATGGGGAACCCCTTCGCGGAGGACCCCTTGGGCAGAGGAGGGTCGGTGAGAGCACAGAGCGGGGCTCTGGGACCGGACCGAGGCGTCCAGCTGGCGGCACCGGCGACCTTCTGCCCTGAGCCCTTGATCCCTCTGGGTCTTTCTGGCCTGGCTGTTCGCGGAAGGGGGGTGGGGGTGGGGGGCAGGCGTCACTGCAGGTTGGATCGTAGCAGGAGGGGACGTGACCCTGAGGCTAACAGCGCTGCTCTCTGTTCCCTCTCCCCCCCCCCCCCCCGCCCCCAGGGAACGGCAGGAGCAGCTGATGGGATATCGGAAGAGAGGGCCGAAGCCCAAGCCGCTGGTGGTGCAGGTGAATATACTTGCTGGGCCCGGGGCCTGTCCACTAGTCTTTCCCTTGCCATTGTCACCTGATCTGCCTCCAGGCCCAGAGGGCAGGGAGAGTTTCTGCAGAGCACCCAATTCCACTTCCTTTCCACTTGACCTCCAACTCGCTGGCCCTATAACGCAGCTGCTGACCCGCTTGGGGCTGGGACACTCCTGAGGCTCGAGGCATGCTCTGGGGCTGGCCCTATTCCTCTTCTCACCTCCCCTCGCATCCCTGCCTCCTTCCCCCAGGTACCTACCTTTGCCCGTCGCTCCAACGTGCTGACCGGACTCCAGGACTCCTCTGCAGACAACCGCTCTAAGCTGGAGCTGGGTGCTCAGGGCAAGGGCCAGGGCCACCAGTACGAGCTCAACAGCAAGAAGCACCACCAGTACCAGCCGCACAGCAAGGAGCGAGCCGGCAAACCCCCACCGCCAGGCAAGAGCGGCAAGTACTACTACCAGCTCAACAGCAAGAAGCACCACCCCTACCAGCCCGACCCCAAGATGTACGACTTGCAGTACCAGGGCGGCCACAAGGAGGCGCCCAGCCCCACTTGCCCGGACCTGGGCGCCAAGAGCCACCCGCCTGACAAGTGGGCCCACGGCGCGGGGGCCAAGGGCTACCTGGGAGCTGTGAAGCCCCTGGCCGGTGCGGCCGGGGCTCCAGGCAAGGGCTCCGAGAAGGGCCCTCCCAATGGGATGACGCCGGCCCCCAAAGAGGCGGTGACGGGCAACGGGATTGGGGGCAAGATGAAGATCGTCAAGAACAAGAACAAGAATGGGCGCATCGTGATCGTCATGAGCAAATACATGGAGAATGGCATGCAGGCGGTGAAGATCAAGTCCGGCGAGGCGGCCGAGGGCGAGGCGCGCTCCCCCAGCCACAAGAAGCGGGCCGCCGAGGAGCGCCACCCCCCGGCCGACAGGACTTTCAAAAAGGCAGCAGGGGCCGAGGAGAAGAAGGCGGAGGCGCCGTCCAAGAGGAGGGAGGAGGAGGCGCCGGGGGCCGGCGACCCGCAGCCCCAGGACGCCGGCTCCCGCAAGCTGTCCCCGACCAAGGAGGCCTTTGGCGAGCAGCCCCTGCAGCTCACCACCAAGCCCGACCTGCTGGCCTGGGACCCGGCCCGGAGCTCCCATCCGCCCTCCCACCATCACCACCACCACCACCACCACCACCACCACCACCACTCGGTCGGCCTAAATCTCTCCCACGCGCGCAAGCGCTGCCTCTCCGAGACCCACGGCGAGCGCGAGCCCTGCAAAAAGCGCCTAACGGCGCGCAGCATCAGCACCCCCACCTGCCTGGGGGGTAGCCCGGCCGCCGAGCACCCCACCGACGTGCCCCCCACCGCCACCCTCCCCCAGCCCGAGGTCATCCTGCTGGACTCGGATCTGGACGAGCCGATAGACTTGCGCTGCGTCAAGACGCGCGGCGAAGCCGGGGAGCCCCCAAGCGCCCTCCAAGTGAAGCCCGAGGCGCCCGCTACGGTGGCGGCCGTGGCAGCCGCGCCGGTGACGGCAGCCGAGAAGCCTCCAGCCGAGGCCCAGGACGAGCCCGAGGAGCCGCTGAGCGAGTTCAAGCCCTTCTTTGGGAATATAATTATCACCGACGTCACCGCGAACTGCCTCACCGTCACGTTCAAGGAGTACGTGACGGTGTAGCCGGAGGGCTTCGGAAGGGGAAGCGTCGTCCCCGCGGGTGGCTTAGCACCTGGTGCCTACGGGCGGACTCCTCCTCTCTCGCCAGCTGCGGGAGATCCGGGCCTGCCCTGGTGCGTGGACGCCCGGGAGCCGCAGTATCCGCGTCCCTCTGCGCCCCGCTGTCGGCTCCTGGCTGGGGCCTGCCCCCCGGCCGGCACTGGCTCCTGCCACGCGGTGCCTGCGGTCGCCCCCGACCTGCCCCATCCCCGCGCTGGACCTCCCCTCCCTCGTGGACCTCCGGGACTGACAGGGCAGCCACAGCGCCTGGGTCTCAGAGTTATAGTATTATATTTTAACCGTGCTAACTTGTCAAGTGCAGACTTTACTCCCGTTTGTAAGTGGTGTTATTATTGAAATGTATTGTTTGAGCTCAAAAGGCCCGACCACCCCCTTCGGGCTGATATATATATATTTATTTGTAGGTATTTATATATTGAAATATAAAAACCTAGATTTATGGAGTTTCCTCTAGATCATGTTATATTCTATATCAGACAAACTATTTTCTGTTGACCTTTCTTCCTGTTCATTCAGTATTTCGGTTGATTTCATTTCCTCCCCTTCCTGGAACTGCAATACCAGTAATGTTGGTATATATTTTTTGATACTGTACACATGGATGTGTTGTTTCTATGTGCAAAAAAAAAAAAAAAAGTTTGTTTAAAGGCTAAACGAGCTCTCTAGAAACTGCTGCTACTAGAAATGTCTAAACTATAAGCTTCCAATTATTACCTGCTTGAATGTAAATATTAAATGGAGATGTTGAAGGTGCATTTTCGCTGTTTGAGATCAGCGCAGACGGAGCGTTGGAGGTTCAGGAGGCGGCTGGGCCCCTCTCCCCGCCCCCCTTACACCTTAGGTCTCGGGGAGGAAACCTCCTCGCGTCCTGCGCTAAACCTTTTGCAAAGGCGAAGCGGACCGGTTGCACGGGCAGAGGCGCCCGCGCCCAGGGAGTGACCCTGCTCCCCGGAAGTCGAGAGGCGCTCCCACGGAGAGGGGAATTCCTGCGGGGGGAGGGGGCGTCAGCGTCGCCCCCGCCCCAGGGCTTTCGGGCCGGCGGGGCCCTGGGCGCTGGCGACCCGGGGATCCGCGTGGTGGGGGAGGGGTGCAGGGGTGAACGAGCGGCGCGGAGGAGTGGGTGGGGCTAGCCCCCCTTACCCCGCAGCCGCGCGCGCAGCACCCGCCCGGCACCTGCTGATCTTTGCCCCCCACCCACCCGGTGCGCCACACACCCAGGCGCTGGCTCCGGTGGGGCAGGGGTGTTCTTAATAATCCCTGCCCAGTAAGGCAGGTTCGGCGGGGAGGGGACCCTCCCACCCTCTCTAGCGTCGCTTGCTGGCATCGCTGGCCCCGCCCCACCGAGGAAGCCGCCGAGGCTCTTTCTCTGCCAGCCTCTCTCCCCGGAAACCACCAGGCCAGAGGCTCCGACTGGAGGCGCAGCGAGCGCGGCCAGGGCAGGGGCGGGGGGCTTCCTGCGTGGTGGATGGGGAGGAGGAGGGGGAGGAGGCCTGGTGAGCAAGGCCGGCTCACCCCGGTTTCCTCAGGGAGCGAGGGAAATGCGGAACCCCGTCTCACCGGTCCTGCTTTGGGTGGCGAGGCTGGGGCCCTTGGTGTCGCGGGGCAGGAGGGGGTTAAGGGCGCAGAGGGGCCGAGGGGAGTGGGCCGAGCACCAGGTCGTCGTCCCCCCCGGCCGGGAAGCCGCGACCGGGGAGGCAGCCGCCGTGGCCAGCTTTCTGCAGACGCAGCGATCCTCCTCCTGGCCGGGCGGCCGAGCAGGGCCAGGGGCCGCGGGACTGGGGCCCTGGTGGGCGCCGGGCTGCTCCTGGCCTCCAAAGCCCCTCGCCTGCCCGCCTGGGACTGAGGGCCCAGAGCCTGTGCAGGGCGCCAGGGCGGAAGAGGTCAACGTGGTTCAGAATGGGGAGGGGGCGGTGGCGAGAGCGCGCAGCGCTGGGAAGGCCAGGGGAAGAGATAGAGGGCCGGGAGGGCGGGAGGCCTGAATGCGGACAGTGTGGCCAGTGTTGGCTGCAGGCCACCAGCGGCTGGGGGTGGGGGAGGGGAGGGGGGAGGGGAGAGAGGGAAGGGAAGTTCTAAAAAAAAAAAAAAAACCGTTGGGAGTTTCTAGCCCTGGCTTTTGTGAATTGTCCCTCCCACTACCCCCATCACCCCAGCCCCCTTTAGAGTGAGTTAAACACTCCCCCCTCCCCCCTCCATGTAATGAATGCCCTTTGCCACCCTGGGAGTGGAGGGAGGGGTGATCTTGACTGCTCCTGGCAAACTGCCTGCTCAGCACTAGAATTGGGCCTGTCGTTCACTGGCTGGGACACAAAGGCACATGCCAGGCAGGGATTTGGTCTCCCTGTTTTTCTGGTAGAGGAAAACTAAAAACTCAGGAGTGGGAAGGGGAGCCCTTGTTCAGGTCTGCACAGTTGGTGACTTGGGAGTGAGCCTTAGCCCCTGCGGGTGCCCCTCCTACCCAGTGGGTGGCCTCTGCCAGGCTGAGCCTGGGGAGGAGGGGAGAGGGAGAATGGCACCGTTGGCAGTGAGGAAGAAAAAATTTCAAGGGAAGGTGTGGGCTGCAGGTGGCCTGAAGCCTTGGAACCCGGTGGCAGAACTTCTGGGATAGGTCCTTGAGGAGGGCCACCCTAGGTGAGCCTGGAGCCTGAGGTCGGAGGGCTGACAGGGGCTGACAGTGGGACAGAGGCAGATGGGTAGGTCAGGAGGAGCTGCAGGGATGCCCGACCTGGTGCGAGACCCAAGAGAGTCCAGCACCCATTCTGACCCCAGGACCCTGTCATGTGCTGAGCTCCCTCTGACATACGAGCACCACCCGAGCATCTTGTTCCGTTCAGACCCCAGAGGGTTTGAAGTTCCTTGGAGGATGAGAGTCTGGGTTCTGAGGGCAGAACAGCTTGTCCAGGGTGGAAGGCCACTGCTTGGTTCTGTACTGATTCTAGAGCCAAGCTGTCTGCTCCACCAGCCTGCAGAGAAGTACTCCACGGCGACTTGAGCTCCGGGCCTCTGGGACACACATGTGTCCAAGGTTGGGAACACTCAAAGAGGGTCAGGAGCCCTGGCATGGGGACAAGAGAGGAGAATCCAGTAGCCCCAGTTCCTCTGGGTGTGGACTGATTCTTCCTAACTGGAGGCCTCAATGTCTGTCGGTGCCCAACCCTTCACAAGCAAAGGGTCCTACACCCTCTCTTTGAACCCAAGTTCAGGAGAGAGAAAGCAAGCAGGAAGCTGGGGCCTTAACCCTACATACTAGGAGACCCATGCTTCATTGTATTTTCTCCAAATGAACCTTTCTGAGGGGGCTGAGCCTTGAGCATAGAGAGCTGGAGCTGACCCACCACAGAGTCAGGGGCTCTCTTATATCCATTCACCCCTGGGAAGCTGGTCCCTCCCTCACCAGCCAGGGCCCAGACTCTAGCTCTGCCCTCCCTGTAACTTGTAGTCACCCCAACTCATCGTCAGGAGGTCAGCCTTGGATCCCACTGGGGTGCTCTGGAGCTAGGGTTGCTAGACTGAGCACAGAAAAAACTAGGATGCCTAGCTGATTTTGAATTTCATGTGGACAATGTGTACTTTTTTAGTATGTCTCATGAAATATGTGAGATATACTAGTACTAAAAAAAATGCATTGTTTATGCAAATTCGTATTTCACTGGACATCCTGGGCTTTATCTGGAAACCCTATTTGGGCTCTGACTAGCCAACATGGTCAGTCCCTGTCCACAGGGAAGTTTCAGGCCCACAGGAGAGAGAAGATGCTGAGAGCTGAGCATCATGGGTCCTGGGAGCACCATTGTCATAATGACACCGAGTATGTTGGCGGGACACCGGTGCTTGCCACATGTCTTGACCGAAGGTGGGGGGGAGGCACGCATGTGCCAAACTGGACAAAGGAATGAGGGAAAGCTTGAACTGGTCCACCCTGGGCTCCGGGGTGGAGGGTCTTCCTCACTCCTGCCCACCCCAAACAACAAACTTCTAGAACACACAAGGAGGGCGGAACTGATCTAGTTGAAGAACCCACTCCCCTCATCAAGAACCCCGCCCTTCCCACATCTCAGCTTCCTTGTCCCCTTCAGAGATGTGCTCTGAAGATCAACTGGGTCAGGAGAGAGCCTTGAGCGTTTCTGGAAAACCCCCGAAGTAAACATATAGGTTATTTCTTCACCAGGGAACATTAAACATGCCTTGTCAGATCCAAATGCCTTCCAACGACTCTGGCCTGGAGCTTCAGCTTGACGGAGGGACAGACACCCAGTGATATTTACCTGGAAACTGACTGCCAACCCTCCCTCCCTCCCTCCCTCCTTCCCTCTCCCTGTAACCCAGTGGGCACCGCCAGGCCTCGGCATGCTGCCCTCACTACCTGCTTGCTGGATCACCCGTTGACCTGGGACCTCATCCTCAGCCCCTTCAGTTTTATCCTGGGTCACCGGGAATGACACTGGGACATGAGGGAGTTGGGACCAGCCCCCATGAGCCAGACCTGCCCTTGTACAGAACCACATCCCCATGCATTCTGAAAACAAGTCTCCGTCTATGGTTCCCTGTTACGTTTGCCACTGCTGTGAGAAGGTAAGAGCTCTGAAGAGGAAAAAGTTATTCCTGGACATAGTATCCGTTTCCTGTGGCCGTAGTTCAAAAATCACTGTCGTCCGCCCCCCACACACACCCCATGCCCTTCTGCACCTCCCTCTTCCCTCTGTGGTTACTGATAACAGCTGACATTGAGTGCTTATGATGAGCAGGGACCTTTAGAGGGATGGTCTCCTTCAGTGCTCACACATCTTCTCGAGGTGGGCACTATCACTGTAGAAGGCGTAGAGGCTTGAGTAAGCTGTCAGGTGCAACATCCGGGGACTTGGAGATAGACGTACCTGTCTCCAGGGGTCATCCTCCCACCTTCCAGGGCGCTGTGGGTCCTTCAGAGGACCGGCTCGAGCCCCATCCCTCCCTGAGGTTGTTCTAGATTATTCCAGCCTTTACCAAGGCTGGCTGTGCCCTGAACACGAGCAGTATTTACTGCCTCCCCCCAGATCACTGTCAATCAATTTCATGCTGCAACATACACAGACGTAGGGGCGTCCTCCATTCTCCAAGTAGACACAGCCTTGAGCACCTCGGGAGGCGAGGGGCATGTCTTGGGTGTGTTATGCAGTCCCAAAGCTTGTGCACAGTTCTTAGATAAATACCTCGGAATCCGATGTCTTGTGTGTACGAGTACGGAGTCGTGTGCGTGTGCATGTACGTGTGTTTGTGTGAAATTGGACAGTGAAGCGTATTCCCACGCTGCAGGTCACGAACAAGGTCCAGGGACCAAGGAAAGGCCCCGAGCTGTCCCCGGGGGCCTCTGTGCTCTGGCTGCAGAGCAGAGGCGGGGGACTCAGGCAGTTCCCTCTCTCCCCACCTCAGCAAGGGCAGACACGCGCAAACGCTCTGCTCTGCGGCTCCAGGGTCCTGCCACGCCCTCCTCCCTCACGGGATCCATTTGTGAGAGTTTCAGGAGGCTCTAGGTAATCATGCGGTAATTGAATTTAGGGAAACAGACCCTAAGGATAATCCTGGAGTCAGTTCCAGGAAGAATCGTGGTTTAATTTCCGTACTTGGCTGGTGGTACACGTTATGCGGGTCCTGACAGTGCAGCACCTGCCTCATCATTATGTATTTCCTTGTGACATGCGGTTGGGGACGGTAGAGAGAGAGAGGCTTGTCGATCCCGACACACATACGCACACTGCGTAACCACGAGCAGAAGACGTGGCACTGGCCCCTCAGTTGTTTGCATATATGGTCTTCATGTGGGCTCTGTGGATAGGGTCTCACACACGGTAAGGACTCACCGAACGTCACTGGTGATCGCTGTTTCTCTTAACCAATTCTCCGCAAGTTCTCAAACCTAGGTAGGGGCAGACAGTCGGCCTTACCCAAGGATGTCCAGGGTGCATGTGCATTCGTGTGGCGGGGGGGGCATCAGGGCTCGAGGAGGGTCACTGCAACGCAGCCTGGACTGGTAGGAATGCCTCTGCTTTCCTGCCTGAGTGAAGGATCCTTTCAAATGCACACCCTGGAGTTTAATATTGCCAACGACTGGCCCTACTCCTTTCAACCTGCGCCAGGTGTAATGTAAACCTCCCTGGATTTCCTCCCTTTCCTGTTTCATCTGAGAAATTCTTCACTAATTCCACGGTATCTGGTTTCTCATTGTTTCTCTCGGCTTCAGACAGCCCCTTGGGGTGGGCTCTGGAAAGGTGTGCTTAACGCTCCCAGCAGTCCAAAATGTCACGGGCTCTGCCCTCACCACCGCCTCCGCCCTCCAAAACCTCTTAAAAGGGGCTGCTCGGGGCTGTCAGGACACCATAAGCCGTAAGGCCCCGGGAAAGGAGCAAATGCCCATCCCCAAATCCAAAAATGGTGTTGGGTGGTCACTTCCCTTCTGCAGGGCGGTATGCAGACTGAGAACAGGACAATCATGTTAAGCTCTTTCCTGATATAATGCTGAGATGGTATGACTACAGCAGAATAATGGTATGTCACCCATTCTTTGTGGAGGTAGCGCTGTTTAGGGTTGAGGACAAGGAATAATCCAATGCCGGTGGAGGAGGCCTGGGCCATTCCAGATGCAAGCAGGGGACCATCTATTTTCCTCTGACTCTCTCAAGGAGGTGGGGTTACAAAACCATGTGGATGTTGGGGGGTGGGGAGAGAAGAGCCTGGCGAGCAAAATCCCTCCTATGAGCAGCGGAAGCGAGCATCCTTATAGCCATTTCCTGCTTTGTTTTTCGTGCTCCCCGACTCGCCTGCTGGAGCTGAGCCGGGGAAGGAAGCACCAGGCAGGGCCAGGGAGACGCACGGCTGGCCAGGCTCCTCTCAGCCTTCCCTGTGTCTTCTCCCCGTCTCCTCTCCAGGCACTGAAAATTATTTATGTTTGCAAATTGCTTTTGACTCACATGAGTTATTCCTCTTGCCTGCCAACAGGTCTGCGGATGGGAGAGTTCTCGAACCGGCGAGCTGAAAAATCAGGGCGACGGCGGAAGGAGCACTGATGTGAGATCAGGAGTCCTGGGATCTGGTCCCGGCTCCACCACGGCTGGGCCCGCACCTCCCCTGCCCGGGCCTCCAGTGCCTCATCTGTAAATGAGAGGGTGAGTGTGAGCTCTCCGGACCCCAGTGGCTCTGGGCTCTGACGTCCCCTGGGCCTGTGACCCCCCAAAGAGACACAGATGAGGTTGGCACTTGCGCCTGGTGATCCTGCTGCTGGGCGCTGGGGGGTGGAGAGGTGGCTACCCAGCCCTGGCCTGGCAGGAAGAGTGGGACAGGACAGCGGGGCAAACAAGAATGCTTCCTCCCTTCATGTTTTCTTCACACTGGTCCTTACCCACGCCTTATTCCATAGACAGGATGAAGACAGATGTCTGCAGAGGACCCATCCAGGTGGAAAGTCCCTGGGACTGGCCCAGGAAGGAAACACACACGAACACCGGAATAACCATCCTAATCAGGAGCGCAGCCAGAGCAAGATCAGCTCCATAGCAGGTGGGCAGAGTCACCCGCCCTCCAGAGAGGAATGGATTGGCCCATTGACCATAGGGTTGTGGACTCCTGGAAGCTTCGAGCAGAGAGGGGCCATGGAGTTTTTAAGTCCTTCACTCTACAGATGGAGAAACTGAGCCTGCAAAAGGCCAAAGTGAACATCAAGGTGGATTACTGATCATTCTCTGCCTGCAGGTAGGTATGTATGTGTGTTCCAACAAGGATTAGTGCTCACCCAACTCACCTTACTACAAAACTGTATTTATTAATAAGACTAATGATAACATAATTCAAAGGCCAATGCCATAACCATGAGCAATCTGCCACATGCAGAGTGCCATGGTTTGGCTTCTTTTCTCTGGACTGTGGTTTGGGGCTTAACGTAGAGAGAAGATGGGAGCATCTGGGCTTCTTCCAAGCCAGTGACCAAGTGGGAAATGAAAGCTGTTATGGGTTCTGCTCTCCAAGATGGCAAGACATCTGCTAACCTCAGAGCTTTGAGTTGGCTCTGACTTGGCAGAAAGGTGGTATTTGCTCAGCCTTGGGTCTAGAGTTTGGGGTCTCTGCACTCCTTCCTGGGAGAGGACCTATGGTGGGCAGAAGGCAGCTGGATAGTGGGGAGAGAGACTGTCCTGTAGGATGTCTCTCACCCTGAAACCTGTCCTTTCTCCTGGGCTCAGAGGTGTGTTCCCAGAGCATGAGATCCACATGGGTAGATTTGGGTATCCCATAGGCCTAGCCTCTCCAAGCAAGTTCTCATCAGTTCCATTTGCCTCCTCTTAGGAAAGAAGCACCAACCAGAGGATGCACCAGGTCTTTAGCTGTGGGTTAATCTGGTATAAGTGGTGCCTACACACATCTCAGTAATTTGGAGACGGAGAATGGGGAATGGGTGAGCCAGGACCAAAATCCAAGAAGGAGGCAGCAGCAGAGAGAAATGGAAACCAGACAGGACCAGAGATAAAGAGAGAGACAGACACAGAGGTAAGGAGACAAAAAGGACAGGGACAAGGGAATGGAAAATGATCATAAACAGAAACTGAGACGAGAAGCAGACGAGGAGAATGTGAATGGCTCAGATATGCCAGGTTGGAAGGGACCAAAGTTAGCATCACCAATCCCGGGACAAACTGGTATGTGTCTCTTGACGTGATATACTGAGGAGGACAGAACATCCCTCCAGTGGCATTCCCGCCCAAAATGCAGAGTCAGAATCTAACCATGCAGAAATATCCAGCGGGCACTCTTCAAACTGCCAAGGTGAAGGTACCCAGAGAAAGGCAGAGACCCTGTCCCAGCTTAAAGGACACTAAAAAGACAGGGTATTGAACGCAATTCACCAGCCTGTTTTGGCTCTTGGAAGAGGAAAAAAAAAAAAACTATAAAGAGCATTATTGAGAAAATTGACAAAGCTTGCATATGGCCTGTGGGTTAGTATTGGACCAATGGTAAACATCCTGCTTTTGGTTATGGAAGAGAGCGCCCTCTTTCCTAGGAAAAAACACACTGAAGTATTTAGGCATAAAAGGCCACAAGGTTTCCAACTTACTCTCAAATGGTTCAAAAAAATGGGGAAAAAATATATATGTATATATAGAGAGAGAATGATAAAGCACATGGGTAAAATGCAAATAACTGGTGAATCTAGATAAAGAATATATGGAAATTCTTTTACCACACTTGCAACTTTTCTGTACCTTGGCAAAAAATACTGAGTTGATATTCAAAAAGAGGTGCTTGCAGCCTCCCTGTTAAGGTGGGGGACAGGTGCTGGAGGCTTTTAGTGGTGCTGAGAAGAACCAGAAGAGCGGCCGCATGCAGGCAAGTCTGAGAACCAGCTCTCCAGCAGCTGAGAACATCCGGGAGACTTGACCCATCCCTCACCACATGCTTGAAGGCCCGTTTTCCAACCCTTTACCCCATGACCTCAACACAAATGAATGGGGGCCCAGGGGGTCCCACAGCTGCCCCTTGCCCTGTACCAAGAGGTCCCAGCAATTTCCGGTTCACACTGCACAGCAAAGCCCAACCTTGCTCTTTGGCCACGTGAGGAGGGAGAATCCAGCAGAAGGAAGGATTAGGTCGTCCAGCAAACAAGGCTCCGTGGGCCAACTGCTCTGTGCTGACCAGTTCTGTGCCCTGGGGCTGGTGGCTCTGTCCCCCAAAGCTCACCAAGGCTGGCCTGTTCTTATAATTTGGGTTTCCGAAATATCCCCTCTTGAGAGAAGACTTCCCTGACCAATGACCATTTTATTACCCGCTTTTTCTTCTTATCGATTTGTTGACTTGTCTGCCTTGGGTTTCTCTGTGTGTGTGTGTGTGTGTGTGTGTGTTGAGAGAGAATGAGAGGAGAGATTTGGCTTTATTCGGTGCTCTGAGCAAGGCAGAGTGCTAGAGGTGAGGTCTCCCAGACTCTCCCCCACGGACCTGAGAACTCAGGAGTTCTGTGACTAAGGGCGGGCTTACGGGCCATGCGTGGGTCCAGCCCCAAGAGAGAGCATGGGCCCCAGAAACACTTAGTCATGTGGTCTCGTGAAGAGATCCCAAATGGAAAGCCTCCCTGGGCCCCCAGATGGCCCTCCTCATGCTGACCAGGGTATTCCCATCCTGATCACAGAACATGCTAGAGAAGAATCACACCTTTCCGCTTTCTCCCTCACCTGCCAGAAATGGGAAGGAGCAAAGTCAACAGAAAACAGGCTATAAATCCTGCTCTGCCAGTCAGGTTCTGAGTGGAGAAGTGAGCGAGTGACTGAATGAAAACCTCTACTAGTTTAAGTGGGTTTCGCTCATCATTCGGTTTCTTCCCTGGAATATATGACACTCGGAGCACTGGGCTGAGGTCTGAGCTTTGTTCCCTCTCCAGAAGCCGGCATTATATGGGACCACAGTGCTCTGGAAAGCTCATCAGAGGTGACCTTGGCATCCCAAGGGGAGCTGGTCCTTCCTCAACCTAATGAGAGACCAAGGAGACAACCCTATTGAAATTCAAGTCCCAGGGAGACTGGAGTAGCTCAGAAGGTGTTGAAGAAAGGCTATAGAGCTACATCCGTTGAAATATGTTTACTGCTGTTGGATGCTTTGTGGCTTCCCTTGTGACATCATTGAAAGATCTAAATACCCACCGTGCATCGCAGGGAACACGCAGCCCAGGCCAATTTAGCTGATCAAATCTTGGCAAGTCAGCAAGTAAGGACCATATTGACATTTAAAACATTAGAGGCGATCTCCTGGTCTGCTCCGGCCGCCTCCCCAGCTGGCTGGAGAGATGAAGTGTGCCTCCATCCCTGGACCAGCTGGGTCTCTTGCAGATAAGCCATCTCTTTGTCTCGTCCTCGCCTTGTGCAGCCGGGACGGGATTGCCGTGCTGAATGACTGCTGACAAAGGAAGAAACCGACTTGTGACCCAGTGTCCCAAATTCCCATCCTCAAGATAAGAGTGGGCAAACAGTCAGATCTATAAATAATGCTTCCTGAAGCACCTCACAGACTTGGCAGGCGTGGGCGTCTCACTTGTCTCTTCCCCAGCGTGGAGCTGGAGGGCTCTCCCGCTGGACCTTTGGAAGCCCAGAGGCAGGAGCCCTTCTTGCCTTTCTCTACCTTGCGCTGAGCCAAAAGCACAGGACCTTCAGCAGCCATGAGATGGTTCTCATCCTTCCACTCGCCTGCAGCCATGCAGCTGCTGGAAATTAACTTGGGTGCAGAGGAGCCCTCCTTAAGGTCTCTGATCCCCAGTTCACCCCCAGTTAGGGTGAGGAGCCTCTACCAGGCTGAGGGAGAACATGTCCAGAATTCCAGGCATGGCGTACCCCTGCGTGACTTCCCACCTGCTGATGCAAGCGGGAGGCAGGGTCGTGTCCCTGTCTCTCTCACTGCCATAACCAGTCTGTAGTTACTGGACTCGGTCTTTGTCTTGGTTCTTTTCTCAGCTACCAAAGAGATCATTTTTTGTCATAGCTTGTAAGGCATTTTGTTCTCTCCTCCTTCTCTGATAATGTTCATCATCAGCTTGAATTCAGAAGAGATGCCCAAAGTGACACCAGCCCCTGGATAAACACCACTGCCTGGTGCCCCCATGACCTGATGATGACAGGAACTCACAATTATAGAATGTTCGCTGAGCCAGGCTCTATGGAAAAGCCTTTAGAGGATTTGTCTCTTTTAATCCTCGCAATAACCGGATGGAATACAAACTTGTATTACCCCCACGAGGAAATGGGGGTCAAGCACCTGGCCTGGGATCACAGAGCGAGTAGTGGGACCAGGGCTTGGAACCAGGTAGCCTGGGCTCCTCACAACAGAGCCACACAGCGGCAGGATCTGCGAACACAAAGAGCGCCTGGCCAGGACGTCCCCCTGGAGGAGTGATAGCACAGCCACAACCACGCATATGTCAGAGGCACTGGCTATGAACTGAGATGAACCCCACAAAGTGATCAGCTCTTGGGGCCACAGAGTCAGCACAAGGGTGGAGCTGGAAGGAGCCTGGGAAAACTCCAGGACACGGCCCCCTCCTTTTACAGGTGAATTACAAGGACGCTCGGGCCCCACATTTTAGCTGGTGAAGCATCCGAGACCATGTGGGAACAGCCCTTCTGCCTGTGGCCCCCACTTTGGGGTCGGTACTCCAAGCTGACTGGGGCAAGAGAAATCAGCTTGATATGGATGGGATCTGCTCAAGGTTTGGTTCAGACCCAAATATGCTGCCTTTTTCCAGAATTGGCTCAGCCCTCTGGAGGCCCCCCACGTTGAACCTGGCGGTAGGGTAGCCTCCAGACTGAGAGGCTGCTGGTTACAACATCTGCCCTCTAGACCCGGCAATGAACTCCCCCTCTTTACAGCTGAGTTTCTTTGCAGCCTCTTCTCTCCTGCAATTGCAAGCTGATAAGAGGATTTTTATTCACCATCTTCACTCCTGGTAGTTCTATTTCCATGGCTACTCCATGAACGCTCAAGCTTTGCTTACATCCTCAACGGGCTGAGCTGCCAGCCCTAAAAATCCTGAACCAGAAGCCCTTGTTGGTCAGGCAACTTCTATCCTGGCCTTTCCTGTAGCCCCCAGCCCCAGATTAACCCATTACACGCTCTCAATATCATCCAACACTTATCTTTCACAGCACTCATCGAAGTTGTGAATCACATAGGGTGTATGGTTTTTCTATTACTTACCTCTCACCCCAGGCTTTAAGCTCCATGAGGTAAGAAGCCAGGTCTGTTTTATTCATAAGAATATCCCTGAACTCTGAGCACTGGGCTGACCAGCATGGAGAAGATGCCCAGGAAATTGTTGTTGGATGAATATGTAGGAGGGTGGATGGATGGACGGATGGATGGATATTGAGAGAGTGAGTAGGAGCATTTCTAGGATGCCAGATTACCAGAACGGTCTCTGAAGCTGAACAACATCCCACTGTGCAGAAAGGTGAGGGTAGGCGGTGCCTTCATTCTTTCCCCACCTTCCTTCTCCATCTGCAGTCTCTCCTGCTACAACCCCGGAAGCCTCCTGCTAAAAATGCCCCCGAATGCTTTCGTTTCTAACCAGCAGCCCCTTGGGTTAATGGCAACCTCAGGTGGTTGGTGAATGATACTACATTCTCTCTTCTACTCATTTGGATGTTGCCCCTCCTTCCTTTGCCTGCTGCCCCAAGGAAGGCTTTATGGAGTATCCCATTAACTGGGGGGAAAGCAAATGAGTGGGCTGGAGCAGATGGCCTTCATGCACTACCCAGAAGGAGCACAATCTGGGGTTGATGCTTTATCTTGTGGTTCTCCCCAGGAGAGGAGGTAGATGGAGAAGAGAGAGGATACTCTATTTGGAGAGACACTGGTTTCCTCCTGCCACTTCTCCGCTGGGGACCCATGGGACTCTGTAGGGACCTTCTTCAAGTCCTTGGTGCAGGGTCTAGAACAGCGTGAGGAACAGACAGGGCATTTACAGAAGCTTTTCCACAATCATGATGGCAAAGAAGACCATAAGGACACTGACATTATTATAGAAAGTAAAGGCTCTCAGGAGCGCCTGGGGAGCTCAGTTGTTTGGGAGGCCGACTCTTGATTTTGGCTCAGGTCATGATCTCAGGGTCGTGGGATCTAACCCTGCTCAGATTGGAGTATGCTTGGGATACTCTCTCTCCCTCTCCCTCTGTCCCTCCCTGCTCACGTGCTCAAATAAATAAATAAATAAATAAATAAAATATTTGAAGAAAAGAAAGAAAGTAAAGGCCCTCCTCCCCACTCCTGTTCTGATTTGGGCACCTACTAAGTGCAAAGCCACTGTCTGTGTTATTTCGTGGAGTCCTGCCATCACCCCGTTGTATGGACAAGAAACACGAGGCCTGCAGAAGCTCAGCACCTAGCAGGGCAGCAGTTCAAACCCACTTGTGGGCCATGCTTCTGTTTCTCTGTTCCCTGGAACCTTGAAGGTAGAGGCCCTAGATGCCATTCAGTTCACCTCCGACCTAAGCAAGAATTCACTCCATAATTTCCCAGGATCATAGGTGGCCCAGGAATCCCAGGTAGGTATCCTGCCTGCCTACTCCAGGGTGGTGCTAATTGTTCTCTCCTCCTCCTTAACACTTTTAAATCCAGTATTCCTGCAACTTCCTCCATTTTCATTTGGGCTCAGCCCACGGGTCAGGGCTCCAAGTGCTGGGAGCTCTGGGGGACAGCCTTGGCAGGAGGGTTCCCCAACCAGCCAGGCTGACGACCCCCCCCCCCACTCTGCCACCGTCTCTTGAACTACACCTGTATCCTCACCCTGGGCTCCGCTGAAACCCACCCCCCAGCACTTGCATCAGGGAAGCAAGCCTCTACCTAGCATGGGGTGAAGGGTGGTAGCCTTTATTTTGTTGTTCCTCCTACCCTACTCCCACCTGCTTTTCTTTTTTTTTCTTATCTAAAATTTTTTTATTTTTTATTTATTTTTTTATTATTATGTTATGTTAATCACCATACCCCACCTGCTTTTCTTAAACCTTTCAACCTGGCTAGTGAGGAGGGGGAGGTGCTCCACGGGCTGACAGCTCTCCTCTCCCCCCCTCCCTAGGTAAACTGCTGTGGGGGAAGCAGGGCACAGGGAGGGGTGGGCTGGTCCGGAGGGCACCCAAGCACAACACCAGCTTTGCCTGTGGGTGCTGCCTGCCCTCTCCTTATCCCTCAAAAAGCAAGGTGGGGATGGGAAGGAGGCGGGGCTCGGAGAAGGGGTGCACCAGCCTCACCTTGGCCCTGCTGACTCTGCAAAGCTGACTCCACAAATCTGGCTCCACCGGCCCCAGCCCTGCATGCGGAGTCGCTGGGGCCGCGGCGCCCCCTCCACCCCACGTGCCTCCCTGCCCTTCCGCAGCCCCTGGCCCAGCCACGCTGGCCACCGGCCATTTTTCCCTCCTCACCCCACCGCCTCTGCAGTGCAGACCCTCACCTGGTGAGACCACAGCCCAGCGGCCACACACCATCACCGCCCAGAGCCAGGGGCAGCTAGCACGCACCCAACACGGGAGGCCACACGGCTGGGACAGGATCCCTGCCCTCTAGGGGCTTCTCGTCCACAGAAGCCGCAGACTTTATGTGGGGGGAGTAGTCTCTTTCCTGGGGAGACCTTGAATTGCACACGGAGCCTTTGAAACACGTGCCCAAGGTGGGCTGTGGGGCCACGTGCCCACCCTGCCACCATGGCCGGGCTGCTCCGGCCTCTCCCGCCCACGGTCCCCTCGAGATCCCTCCCTCCTCTTCGACCTCGGTCCTATAAGACAACACTCTGTTACCCCACGCAGCAGCCAGCCTTCTAATGGCCCGAGACACTTGATGCTAGGGCTCATCTCAGTTCGGGGTCCCAACCTGGCTGTAAGCGCCCCCAGGGCAGCCAGCGCCTCGGCCACCATGCATAAGGAGAGGTCAAGAGACAGCTCTGGGAGGGGTCATCCCGGCCGCCGCGGCCAACCCCGCGGGTGGGAGGCGATGTGGCCTGGGAGTGGAGCTTCCAACCACCGGGCTTTGTGACGGGGGGACCGGGTGGGGAGCGGCCAGAAGGCCCCAGCGCGAGGGCAGGAGTGTCCCTTTGCCGATCGCCTTCTGGGCAAATCCATTCATTGCAGGGGCAGCCGAGGCAGCGGCCAAGCTGGCTCACTCCACCCTGGGAGGTGGCCGAGCAACGCCCGAGGAGCCTTGGGAAATGGGCGAAGTGGTCAGACTGGTTTCCGGAGCCGAGCTTGGAATCCACGCGGGCTGGCAGGCATTGGTGGGGAGGACTGAACCCCGCCAGCGGCGCCGGAGGCCACCCCGGGACGCTTTGTTTTCCACCCTCCAAGGCGACCCTGCGGGGTGGGGGTGGGGGAACAGCAGGCGTCCAGTTGGGGAAACCCAGTCTTCCTGCGTGTACCTTCAAGCTGGCCGCTCCCCACCCCGCTGGCGCCCAGCCCCCTCCCGCCGTGGCCCGGTGTTGGCCAAGAGTGCCGGAGGCGGGAGCTCCCGATCCACAGCGAGCCTGGGCTTTGAGCTTGGTATTTGAAAGAAGTAAGAGGAGGACAGAGGAGTGCGAAGAAGAGTCCAGCTCTGCCACTAACCTTCTGAATGACCTTGCACCAGTCACCCCCTTCTCCCAGCCTGTTTCCTAATGCCCCACTGTCCCTTCCAGTCAGACACTCATAGGAGTCGAGGTGGACCCGGTGGGTGCAAGGGAAGGAGGGCGCCACAGCTGGTGGCCATGTGCTCCCACGGGGTTGAGCAGTCCCAAGGAAACTCAACTAGTTGTTGGGGACCGTGGGCAACCCCATCCCACTCCCAGGCGCTGGAGCCTCCGGGAACGGGAAAATGGAGTCTTCAAATTCCCTACCACGCAGTAGCGTGGCACTGATGGCTAGGCTGGCAGGCGCCAGGTTCTCCCGGGCTCTCTGGGCTCAGGAAGGGGTGCCTCCCCCTCCCACACCCCCCCCACAAACCCCTAGGTCTGGAAGTCCAGTGCAGGGGCGTTGAGGGAAGGGGCCGAGCAAGCTGGGGACTGGAGCGAGACAGCACTGCCATCCCGGAAAATGGAGTGCCAAATTTCCCGTTTGCAGCAGCTGCTGGGCAGCTAGGGGGGTCTCGAGAGCCGCCCACGCTGCGGTCTTCTTTGAGGTCCCTCGGTGGGAAAACGGGGGCGTGGGGCTGGCACTACGCGGGGGCCGTGGGGGCTCCTGGATTAGTGACCCCCCCGGCCAACCCAATCGGAAGAGAGAAGGAACTCAGAGCTAGAAGAGTGCCCAGCCCGCGGGGGACCCCCCTTCCCGCAACAAGGGTGGGCTGCAGCGAGGGCTCGGGTCCAGCCCTGCGACCAGCCGTGGAAGGGGGTCCCGGTCGACCCGCCGGGGCTGCGCGCGTGGCCGTCGCACGCGGAGCCTCCTTGGGGCTGGGGGGGCACAGCCGCCCCCCGAGAGGGGAGGGGCGAGGGCCGGGGCCCCGGAGCCCCGGGCCCCCAGGCCGCCCAGCCCGGGTGGGCTGCAGGGGCCCCCGTGGGCCCGGGCCGGGCTTTGTCTGCGGCAGCTCGGCTTTGGGAAGGCGCCAGCCCGGGTACAAGATGGCGGGGAAAGGGTGGGATCGCGGGCGCTCGCCACGCGGAGCGGCCCCCTCTGCCTGCACTGCAGCAGGGGGAGGGGCGGGGGGCGCCAGCGACCGCGCGCGGCCCCCGCCCCCCTCCGGCCGCCAGCCGACACCCCCGCCGGCGCCCCTGCGCCCCTCCGTCCCCGCCGCCTCTGTGTGGCGGCGGCAGCCTGCGCCTCACTCCGCAGAGCCCCGGCCGCAGCAGCTGCAGAAAATGGCTGCCAAAGCGGCGCCAGTCGCCACGCTGCCACGGGCGGGGGGCGCGCGCCGCAGGCCCCCCGCGGCCCCGCTCCCCTTCCCTCGCGCGGGGACCCTCCGCCCGCGCGCCGGGACCCTGGCGGGCGCCGGGGGAGCGGGGGCGAGCGCGGAGGGGGAGGGGCGGTTACCTGCCGGCGGCGGGGGGGGCGCGCGGGGGGGGCGGGAGGACAGCGCAGGGAGGGCGCTCTTGGCCTGCCCCCCTCCCTGCATGCCCCGAGCCCTCACGAGGTCGCGGCTCCCGGGTGGGCAAATGCTAATGGGCTGTTGACCTCCGTGACCGCGTGCCGCCCCCGCCCATGTAGAGATCCCTGTCCTCACCCCCGCCCCCGCCCCCGCCCGGGCGGTGCAGCTGGGCTGGCCCGCCTTGACGCCCCCCGCGCAGGAAAATGAAAATTAAATTAAAAGCCGTGTGTGTGCCGACTACAAAACGACCCGAGCCCGGAACTCCGCGGAGAAGATCCGGGTGGATCCTCCGGCGCCATGAACTGCAGCGGCGGCGGTAGCTCAGCAGGTGCCGCGCGCCCACCCTCCTCTCGGCAGGGAGCCGCTCCCCGACCCCCGCCTCCGCCCAGCCGAGAGCAGCCCGCGCCGCCGAGGCGCCCGCGGCCGCCCTGCAGCTCCCTGGCACCCGGGCCCAAGCACACTTCTTCGGGCGCCAAGGGGAGCCCGGGGCTCTGGAGAGGGGCGCCCAGGGCGAGCTGGAGACCCTAGCGCGAACTCAGGACAGGGCCGAGGGGCGCACCAGAGCGGGGAGGAAATTGCCCCCGGAGTCGCGGGCTTGGGGTTGTTGAGGAATAAACGAAAAGTGCGAACCGAGGGCCCGTGGGTGAGGTCGGACTCCGGAGTCGGGACCGCTTGGTGAAGTAGAGAGGGTCCGTAGCCCCCCTTCTCCCAACCCGGAGGACCCCAGGCCCAAAGCGGCCGGGCCGCCGGGGAGAGGTGCGTCTGTAAGTTTGGGGCTTTATTTTCCCCTGTCTGCAAGTTTCTCTCTCACCCCTCCCGCCAACCGCGTTCTCGATTCCAGCGATTTCACTACCACTGGCTGGAAAACTCAAATTCAGTAAATAAGAGGGCAGAGACCAGGAGCCAACAGGTCAGGTAAAGGCATTTCCAGATTTGAGAGCGGCTTCTGCTCCTGAGGTTGAAGAGTAGAGAAGGGGCGCCCTGAAGGAGGCATGTCCCTGTGCGGGGAGAAGTCGGAGGATAACTGGGGACCTGCACCCCCTATCCCCCGCTGGACGGAGGTATCCATGTACGTAAGCACACAGAAACCTGGGAATGGGGATTTAATATAAACGACCTGGCTAACTGGGCGCGGGCAGGCACGGGGCAGAGATGGGCTAGGCGGGGGCACTGGGAGGCTACGCCCGGGCATCCACGGATTTTCCAGTGCTCAGAGAGGTCTCCATGGCACAGGTCCAGCGCGGGGCGCAGACCTAGGCAAACCTTCCGCCCCGAGGGCATCCTCAGTCCCTGCACGGGAGGGAATCTGCTTTCTGTTAGGCAAAACACCGTGGCAGCGTATCGCAGCCAAGGTCAGGGAGGGATACGTGCTGGCACCAAGGGCTGCTGCGGCCGCAGAGCTTCCTTCCGCAGACACAGCGAGGAGGAGGCGGCCGAAGCTAACTCGATCCAGCAGGCAGCGCCCTCCCAATCTCGCACCTGCATTCCCTGGCAGTGCCCGTTTCCGACACCTTACCCCAGGAGGGGCCAGGTTGGGGGATTCGAGGTTTGGAAAGAAAGGAGGGCGAGGGCAGGGAAGGATGCCCGAGAAGAAGCGGAGGTCAGGCGGGTCATCGCGCCCCGTTCCCCATCCCCCACCCGAGCCCGCCTCCTGTGCGACCCCCACCTGCACCGTGTTCCAGGCGCAGGCTTCCCAGTAGGGGGCATCGCTCCGCGCCTCCGCCAGGCGGCTGCCCTAGAGAGGCGAGCTCGGTCACAGGCGAGGTCCCCAGGGCGCTAGGGTACCCATTGTCTCAGCTTTCCTCTCTGGGTCCCTGGGGAGAGGAGCGAATCCCCAGGGGGGTACCTAGGGCCGCAGCGGCGTAGCTAGGAGGACCGGCACTGTGGAATGGGCGACCGCCCGGGAGGGGTCAGCGGGACACCTGTGTGTGCGTGCGCGCGCGTGCGCGCGCCTATGAACGTGAGGGAGGGGGCGAGGGGCGCCCCGGAACCGCGGTGCCTCGGCTGCCGGAGTTTGAGGCGAACCGGAGCCTCATGCCCAGAGGAACAGTGACGTCTTCTGCCTCCGTGGGCTCCCACCCCGCGGGTGGGCCCAGAGCTGGGCACCTGACCTGCATCCCGCAACTACCGCTCCGCTGCATTCTGCCTGGAAACCCGAGGATGGCTCTTTTGGAGCATTTTCCCTTCCGCACGCAGGGCTGTTCCCCCCCCACACACACTTCCCTTCAACAATTGGCAGGTTTTTAAAGTAACCTTTAAGTGAGACATCGATTCATCATTATTATGATTGCATTCAGAAATCCAGCCCGAAGGGAAACCCCGGGAAATGGTAATTTGGTGGTATCTAGGGCTGTTTGTGGTTTAGCACATCCCTAGCCCCACAAACACATTTCTTTGGCAGCTAATTGCTCTGATTACCTTTGGGGCGGGGGAGGTGAGTGTGTGTGTGTGGGGGGGGAGACTCGGACTGTTCCCAGTGCCCCGTGCGTGCACGCCTTGGACCTGATGCTGCGGCGGCGACTGCAGCAGCGACGCACACCCGCCCCCCCCCCCCCGTCTCCAGTTCCCCTCCCGCATCCGGGCCTTCCGGCTCCTCAGCCGCCGTCCGCTGGGTTTGGGGAGGGGGGTGCGTGGGGTGTGCTGTGGAAGCGTGCGCGGAGGGGGCGAGGACAGGCGGAGCGGGAGGAAGAGAATGACAGCGAGGCGGAGGGGGAGGGGGACACCCGCGCGCAGAAAACTTGGGGGAGAGGGTGCAGGCAAAAACGGGGGTAGGCAAGGAGGGGGTGCCGAGGCGAGAGGCGGGGATGCCGGGGGAGAAAGAAAGGGAGGGGGCGGGGAGCGGGAGGGGAGCGGGCGGGGGCGGCTGGCTCGTTTCCACTCGTGAGAGCCGGTTGCTGAGAGACGCGCGGGCCAATGAGCGCGCACCAGCTCAGCCCGGCGCCCGCCGCGTGCCCTTATATGGTGAGGCCGCTCGGCGGGCGCTCGCGCACATCGCCATATAAGGGCAGGAACCTAAATACAGGCTATACCTTGTTCTCTGCTCGCCCGGCCGCGGCCCCGGCGATCGATGAGCGCGCCGCCGAGCGGGCTGCGGCGCGCGGGCTCCGAGCACGGGCGGGAGAGGGCCGCGGCGGCCGCGCGGCCGGGCCAGATGTGGTCGGCGTAATGGCAGCTCGGGCCAGCTGTGGCGCTCGGAAGGAGTCGCCCGCCGCCGCCAGGCAGCCCCCTTCTCTCCTCCCGCTCCTCTACCCACCCACCCCCGCACTGTTTCCGAGGTGCAAATGCAAATGAACTGGGATTGAAATCTAATTGCTTTTGTTTAAAAAATAATAATAATGTGAGCGAGTCTGTGTTGAGTCTGAGCAAAGGCCCAGAATCCCGAGAAACCGAGCCCAACGCCTGGGGGGCAGAGGTTGGGGAGGAAAGAGACCTGGACTGTGATTTGGGGATTGGGGTCCTCCAGCTGTCTGCTGGGGCCTGGCCCATCGTGCAGTCACCTGAGATCCCGCGCCCCATTTCTCCGATTCCTTCGGCGCCAGGCCTGGCCAAGGTCCCAGGCTGGGGCTCAAGGGTTGGGAGCTGCGTGGGGCCGGGAGCGGGGGTGGCGAGGACCCACGGGATCCGTGCCCGCGCGGGCGCGGGCTGCCTGGAGCCAGCCAGGCGTGGTGGGGGTGGGGGGAGGTGAGAGGCGTCGCTGTCATCTCTCCACTGTCTCTGTACCGTCCCTGCTCCCTGACGTCAGGCCGAGCCCTGCCCGCAGTGACCAGCCCGGCAGGTCCCTGATCCAGCTACCAGATTGGGCCCTTTCGGCAGGATCAGACCGCTGAGGGTGGGAGGGGCTGCAGGAGGTCTCCATGAGTGGAAAGTTTGGCGCAGGGTGGAGCCCCTGGTCAGCCCATCCACCTCGGCCATCTGGGCTCCTGCCTATGCGGGAGACCCCAGAATCTTGTCTCCAGCAGATTGCTTGCCTTCTCCCTCTCCACTTCTGGCCAGTCCCCTTGCCCATCAGGAGAGGGGCTTTAACCTCCTCCTGGTCGCAGGAGTGGCCCCTGGTCAGGATGTCTGGAGATGAAAGAGGAGCCTCAGTCTGGGACCTGTCCCGTGCTGATGCAGTGTCCCCCTACCTGGGCAGCACAGCTTCCCTGTTGTGGGTGAATGTTGTTGGAAATCCCAAATAGCCTACCCAGCACCCCCACACACACACACACACACCGTGTTTGGGGCTAAGGCCTTTCCCACCGTTTGCTGTGGGCATGGGAGACTCCCAGAAACCCCTGGCTCACCAGCAAGTTGCAGATCCTGGAACAGCGCACGCGCCTGAATCAGTGGCCTCTGGAGTCCGAGAGAACCCTTGCCGGGCACAAGCTCCAAAGGTCCCTCAGATCCCCCTCTCCGGCCAATTTGAAGTGGGGCTGTATTGATCTGCCTTGGTTTCCCCCGTGCCTGGGAATGCCCCGGAGAGCACCTCTCCCTTCTGAAGAGGCCATTTCCAGTAGCATGATGCCACCTATAGAATGTACCTGGAATTAGTCCGAGCTGCGGCGATGCCTCCAGCAGCGTGGCGCTGGTGAAGGACTGGAGGGAAGATAATGTCCTTGACCGAGGCTGGGGAGGAGAAGGGATTGGAGAGGTGGTCTGGACACCCAGAGCTTCCTCCGGGACCCTTTCTCTTGCCTTCCTGGGTCCCCTAGCTAGGTGTTCAGTAGTTCTGTGCCTGGCATCATTGTTGGGGAAACTGAAACTGATACCCGCCCAGCTGGGACAGGAATGCACCTGCTCTCCATAGGAGTCCCCTTGCTTTCCAGACAGTCGCACCCTCCAGGGTTTTGTGTGCTGGCTGAGGCGATGGGCCAGTGGTCGGCCATCCATGGTTAACAAGTATTTTCTAAAGGTTCTGGAATCCTGCCTGAATGACCCCACGTGTATGGAATGTGAGGACTAGACGCTGCTCTAAGGCTACCTGGCTTCAAATGATCGTTTTACAGGGAGAAGCTGAAGTCGGGGGAAAGAAACTGACTCACCCAAGGTAACTCAGCTAGCCAGGAAAGGGCAATCTCAGGGCTGGACCCAAACCTTTTAATTCCCAATCCACTGGTCTTTGGATTATGCAGACGCATCTAAGTGGTAGCCGGGGCACAGCCTTCCATATCACCGTGGCTTGGGAGTCCAGGAGCCCTGCCGCTGGTGCATGGAGGGAGTCCCATGGTGGCTGCCTGACTGGCTGTTCCAGCGCTTGGAACGGAGTCATTGATGGCAGCCAGTCACTCCGTCAGAGCGGCTGGGGTGGATGGGGACTAGAGGCAGGAAAACTCTGTAGAATTCTGGCTCCAGGCTGCTGGGCTCCTGGTCTTGCCGGAATCTAGGATGTCCAAGAGCCAGCGACACTCCCCTTGCCATCCTGGCTCTGTCATGCCAAACCCCAAGATCCAGAGCAGCAGCAGGGCCATACCTGCCTCCCTGCGGAGCCCGGTTCCACCCTAAATCTCCTCTTAGGCCCTCAACTCCTGGGTGACAGACTTAGGTCAAGCCCTGTCCTGTGGCTGAACTTGGTCACTGGCAAGTTACTTAGGCTCTCTGAGCTGGTTTCCCCATCTTCAGATGAAGTTAAAAAAGCCTCCTTCTAAGGGCTGTGATGAGGAATAAAAGCGAAGAGTTCGGGAAGCATCCAGTACAGAACTTGGCATGGAGCAACCCTTCCTCGTGGATGGTAGCTACACCTGTCCACTCCGACCATTCCAGCAGACCCTCTTGTGCCGGTCTGGGCGTCAGGCTCTTGGATACAAATGACCATAAAACATCATGTACATTTGATCCATATAGAAACAGGTACTTGCAAACACTCCCCAGCAGGCTCCCCTGGGCAGTTGTCTGGTGGGTGTCAGCTCCAGTCTCCTCCCTAGCCTCGCATAAATTCCTCCTATCAGCTTCCCCAGCTTGCCTGGCTCCATCCTCAGCCCTGTCCCACCCCTTGCAACACCCAGGACCCAGCATTCTATCCCTAGGCTGGCTTCCCTTGAGCATTCATGGAAGCTCCAGTGTAGACAGCCCAAGGATCTTTTTCTCCAGGGAAGGTCAGTGCCTGCATCCACAGAGGCTGGAAAAAGTACTGCCTTACTCTAGGAATCAGCCTGGGACCCTTTCCTCATCTTGGAAAAACAGCAGTGGGTCTGTGTGTGCGTGTGTGTGTGTGTAGTATGGAGTCCTGCTTTCCAGCAACTCAAAATCCTCTCCATGTGGGTCCATTACAAGTGCCTGGCAAGCAAACAAAACGGGAAAGAACCTGCCCATTTGGCAGGTGGGAATACTGATTTTCCAGAGAGGAGTCTGATCTTGCAAGGTGCAAGCGCTGGAGGGGCTTCCCTGGATTCCTCTGAACTTGGAACAGGGGCTGGGCAGGGTTGACGGCCCCAGCTGGAGGGGACCACCGGGATTAGCCCACAGGCGCCCAGTACCTGATGGACGGTGGACAGGGAGAGGAAGAAGCTAAGTCTGGGGCTCCGAGCCATCTCCCCCAAGGCATCTCTCTTCCATTTCCGCGCCCTTTCTCCCTTTCTCTTCCCCCACACTTGTTCGGGGCACACCCTCTCCTTCGGACTCGAATCCCCGCGTGGCTGCCAGCTCACCCCCCACGCCGGGCGCTGAGTGGTGCGGGCTCGGGTAAAGCCCCGCTAGACTCCGCGGCCCCCCGCGCCCCCCCTCTGCATTTCTCCAGGACACGACCGCGCGGCTCGAGCGGGGCAGAGTGGGCGAAGGACTTTCCGCCTGGCGGGACTCGGGGACTTGCTCTTAGAAATTCCCGACGTCGGGAGGAAAGCTTCCCACCCCGCTGCCCCGCACCGGGGCCGCACCCCACTGGGGCCTGCGTCGGCGGCTCCGGGGCCGAAGCCCTGCGCCCTGCGCCCCGCACCCCCAGCCCGCCCGCGCCCTTCCAGCCGCGCCCGCAGCGCCCCCTTCCGCGTGGGCTGTTCTGTGTTCCCGGAGCTCAGGGGCCCAGATGGCTCCCGCTCTGGGGCAAACGAAGCAGTTACTGCGGTCCTTGCAGGCGGGACGGCGCCCCCCTCCGGAGGAGAGGCTGCTTGCGGGCCCAAGAGGTCCAACCTCTCCCCCCAGCTTGGGGGCGGGCGGGAATGGGGAGTAGAGTTCTGGGACCCAGCGCCCGGAGGCTGCTAGAACATCCGAAGCGGGCGGGAGAACGAGGTCGGCTGGAGACCTTCTCCTGCAAACTTAAAGCGATTTCGGAAGTTTAAAATGACAACGCCCTGCAAGGCACTCCGCTGGCGCCTTTCTCTACTCTTCATCCCGTGTCCTCCCTAGTCTCCGAAAAGGAGAAACTGAGGCTGGGACTGGGATCCCAACTCCCCTGCGTTTGGCAGCCAGGAAAGGTCTTGGGGGGCGGCCAGAATACCTTTGCTTGGGTATTCTAGGGGTGCCCTTCCCTCCAGGGAAGAAGCTGTGACCGCTCCCACACCGCTGGAAAGAACAGGGTACCTCTGAGGTCGGTCTGCACCACCCGGGGAGGCGTAAAGAAGTCAAGATAGAAACGGCACCTAAAAGGCAGTATGAATGAATGCCGAAGGAGATGGAGCGAGGACTACCTGTCCCAACCCAGCCCCTCCCGCATCCCCACAGTCCCAGTGGCACCGTCCCTCCTTCCTGCTGAAAAGGCTAGTCCTTCCCTGGTGGGACTAGTTCTCTGCCCATTTTCCCTCCTGCCGGCCCCTCTCTGCAGGTTGCTCCACCCCGCAGCAATTCCTAATCCACTTTGCTCCTGCATCCCTGATTTTAAAAGGAACTTAAGAATTATTTTATAAGAAGTGACCGCGATGGTGGCACCTTGGTGGCAAGCCCGAGTCGCCACCACCTCCTTAATAAACATAAAACTTGCATCTTTTGGAAAGAGATAGGGAGTTCTTGTCCACAGCAGGATGAGGGGTCATGGGCGGGTCTCCCGCCCTTTTGCACTGTGCTCCTTCTCTGCACTGTCTACTGGGGGAGGGGACACAGTGGACTCGCCCGGCACTAATTCTGCAGCAAAGATCCTCTGGAGCCCAGAATTGCCCTGAAAGTGGCCCCGCGATTACAATTCTGGTACAAATTCATTTACCATATTTATTTGTGGATTTTCTCCCTCCCACTCCTCTTCATATTAAAAAAGATCAAAAAGATTTTTTAATGTATAAAAGATGTTTCCTCCACATAATGCCCTCACCACCACCCACACACATACACCCCTTTTCCCCCCCCTGCTTTGAATTCAAAGACTTCTGCCCCAGTCAGCAGGGCGACAATCTCAGAGCAAGGAAGTGCTTCCTCTGATCTGTCCAAAGGGTGGGGAAGTGAGTCCTGGTGGGCCAGACCAGAGGCCCAGAGTGCTAGTTGGCCAGACACCTCCTTAATCCATAGCAGCCGGGGTCTACCTTCTCCCCGTCTTACCTTCAAAGTCTGCCTCCAATACCCCCAGCCACAGTCATGCTGACCCTGTTTCTGGGGCCACCCAACCTCCCATGATGGATGGGGGGGATAGATAGAGCGTCCTTGGCGGCTCTCACAGCAGCTCAGCCCTTCACCCGTTTGGCCAAAAAGTAGCTAAACTTCAAGGCTGACACTAGAAAAATAATACTTAGCTTTTAATTTCCACTACTCTAAACTTATCTCTCCCCGGTCCTGGTCAAGAACCCCACACTCTCTACAAAATCAGTTTTTCTTGCCTTAAGCCTCTGTTTGCTGGGTCTCAAGGACTAGCTGAAGAAAAGAAAATTAATTTTGCCTCTGATTGCTGTGTTATTCCAGATAAGCTATTATTATGCAAATGAGGGAGTGCGGCTTTCAAGATGAATAAGAACGGTTCCGGGTAGCGGCGCAGGACAGCCCCAGATGTTTGCATAATTACTTGTGCCCCAACTTCGAGAGTGCAAAATGTCAAAGGAGGAAGTTGTGCGGGTAAATACGGTACCACGTTCCCTGAATTCGATTTCCTAGAGAAGGGCGGGGAAGCGGGTCTGAGGCTTTCGTCTGCAGGGAGGAAAGGCGTCCCGGCTCTCCCGCCGGGCTGTCCCGGCCGCAGCGGCCGTCGGCGCTTTCCCCCGGGGGCTGAGCCACCCCGCGGCCGAGGGCGGCGGGAGAGGCCCGGGTCTCGCCCGGGCAGTGAGGCGCTTGCGCGGGGACGGAGCCGCCGCTGGCCGCGCGCTTTCCGGCAGCCCCGGAACCGGCAACGCGGCTTCTGGGCGTGCGCGGAGCCGGCGCGCCCTGGTCGCGCAGCCTCGACGCCCGCCCGGCCTTGTCGGGCCCCAGACAGCGTCCCGCGCCCCGGGGCAAAGGCTGGGGGTGCACCGCGGGAGCCCGGCGTGGGGCTGCCGGGAGAGGCGCCGATCCGGACCGAGGACGCCCACTTCCACCGGGGTCCTTCAGAGAGAAGGCGGGACCCGTGCGGCACTGCCGCGTTTGCTCCGTCGAATCACGAACGTCTGCCCCCGGCGCTTGCCGCTCACCCTCGGCAGTCCCCGCTCTGCCCAGTCCCGCGGAGGGCGGCGCGCCGGCGGACGCCTCCGCTCCCCCAGGTTGTTCGGGCGGCCCCCAACTTGCGCCTCCCCGAATGACCCGGGAGGCTCCTGCACCTCGGGTTCTCTGACCTCTAAAAGGGGAGGCTGGACTGGGCTCTTTTCAGCGTGGACAATCAAGTAAGGAGTGGCACTGGCTGAGGGACCTCCAGTTTGGAACTCCTGGAGGTCCCCGGAGTCCCAGCAAAAAGTCACTTCAATTCCTTCCGCTTGGGGGCGAGGTAGGAAGCGAGAAAGAACGTGAAGCTCCAGACGGAGTCCGAGGCGTCCGACGACTTCCCCAGGGCGGAGAGAGCCCGTGGGGGGGGGGGGGGGGGGGATGTAGGGGAGGAGAGGTTGACCCGCGGACTAGCAAGTCTGGCTCCCGAAGTGCCAACCCTGGCGGAACTCGGGTTCAAGGCAGCCAGGAGACCTCTCTGAGCGCAGGCTCTGGTGCCAGCAACCCTCGGCCAGCCTCGCATCGGCGTCTTCCCTCGGGAGGGTGCGTGCTCCCTGCCTTCCCGACGGGTAGGGCCACGAGAGGGGAGGGGGCGCACAGGCACCGGGTGCCGCGCAACCGCGACGCCAGCGTTCTCTCCGTGCAGACAGAATCCGGGGTCAGACTCGCCACCTGGGGCATCCTGAATCACAGGCTGCCGTCCATGGGCCGAGCCGTCAGTGCCAGCGCCCACGCAGCAGCAGAGTCCACGTGCCCCGGACCTCCCAGGCCAAGAGACTTCGGATAATGCTCTCCTCTTGGATGAGGCTCCGAGGCCTTGACCCCTAAGCCACCCACCTGTCTCAGGCTGCTCTGCCGCCACACTCCGCCCGCCGCCCTCCTGCCTCTCGCAGTCTTGCCCGGCTGTGCCTAGACCGTCCGGTCGGAGCCCCTTCTACAGGAGCGGCGGGAACTCAACGCCGGGACCCACCCGCCCCGGCACCTCTTCCACCCCTCGAGACCCATTCAGGGGGTGCAGCCGCTCGGTTTTCCCGCCCACCTCAGAGCCATCTCCCCCGTGCACCCCACCGGCCGAGGGTGCCTCCTGGCTTCCGGAGCTGGATTTCGCAGGCAACACCAGGCGGTCTTCCTGGAGAGGATTTGGGGGGGCCCATCCTGCGGCGCGCGTGAGCGCATGCGTGCCGGCTCCGGCGCTTTGCGCGTGCTCCCGCCTCCAGGCACCCGCAGTGTGTCTGGCCTCCGCACTGCGAGGGGCCTTGGGTGCGTTTCTCAAGGAGACCACCTGGTGGGATGCGTCCTGGAGCAGATGCCCTACGGGGGCCAGTCTAGACTGAGGTTTCCCTCTAAAGGGCCGGTGAGCACCCAGCTCCCTCTTCGTGTGTGCCCCTCACGGGGAGTTAGAGACAGCTCAGGCTGACGCTGTTGGGGGGGGGAGGGGGGTTGTCACCTAAACCAGACCCACCGGGTCCTATTAGCTTGACCTGGAACCAGAGCACCAATAATAGCAACAACCTTAACTAATAATTTGAGCATTTACCTGTGCCTGACAATGACCCCTCCTATCCACCCTGTGGAGTAAGCATGTGAATACTTTCTTGCTTTTTATAGTTAAGGTAACTGAAGCACAGAGTGGTTAAGTAACTTGCACAAGGGCACACACCTAGTAAGTGGATTTGAATCCAGGCAGGCTGGCCCTGGAGCCCACAATTTTAGCCACCGTGCTCTATGATGAAGGAAAAACAAAGACTTCCACCAACATCTAGCCTGGAGCCCAGTGGACTGGGCTGCTAGAACTCCCTCCCATCCCTGTCATTCCAGTCTCATCTTTTTTTTTTTTGCTAAGGGCCCAGAGCAGTATCCCTGCTTAGCAGGACCAGGTTGCTGATTCTGGTGATGAGACCCCTGGCTTCATCTATGGCCATTCCAGGAGGTTCCATGGCCCTTTCTTACCTTGAATTTTTTCCTTAAGCCCTGGAGAAGCTGAAATGTCCAGAGGATCCAAAGCCCCTGATGTGGAGTATTAGAAAGACTGAGGCTTCGGACTTCTCAGGCAGATCACCTTCTGTGTGCCCCTGGGCAGCTTAGTTGGCCTCACTGTGCCTCATCTATAAGATGAGAACAATGGACTTGATCTTACCTGGTTGTTAGGAATCTTAACTGGTATCTTGCAGGTACCACATAATAAATGTTCAAGGGATGTTGCCTGCCTCTGAGGGGCTGCTATTCCTCCTATGGAGGGGGAAGTCAGGGGGCTTGATTTCAGCTCATGTGATTTCAGGGGTTAGGTGGCTCCTCAGGTATGTGCAGGCTTGTGGGTAATTCTTGGAACATGGTCAGCCCCCCTCTTAGCCTGGGCCACATGTTCTAGTGTTTTTCTACCAAGGATGGTCTGAAGGTCTACTAGGGAGGAGAAAGTGGGACAAAGGGTGGAACACTTCTTGCTCCGGGGAGTTCACGGGAAGTAGGGACAGCTCAGGCCGATACTGGCAGCCTCACCTCCAGTCACTGGCCAGTGTGTCCCGTCCGGGTCGTTGGGACCTCTCTGCAGCTTCCCCCAGTAGCAGGCAATCAGTGCCCTGCAGGCTCAGGCCCTGGCTTGGGCATGGGGGAGGCAGAGGCTGAGGACGCCTGTCGGGTTGTGGAGCCACCGAAAGTAAGCCACCGGCCCCTGTTCCCGCACATGAGGCCACATCCCACTCGGCCACGCTTCAGAGCCACCTGTGCTCGCTTCACAGCCGGCCCCACCATTGCTCCCGAAGGGAACGATTGGGTTCCAAATCCGCCCGCGTCGTGGCCAAGACCAGGCAGGTCCGACGCCCGCCAAGCTGCGGAGTTGAAACGCCCCCAGTGAGCGAGCTGAGGCCCGGCCTCACCCTCCAGCTAGAGGACGCGCACGGGCTTGCTGGTCTGGCCGGTGACCCAGCAGCCAAGCGCCTTGCCCAGCCTGCCCCTCCCCTTCCTTCCCCTCGGACCCCGCCAGGCTCCGGCCTCCCTCCCCGGGTGCTGAGTCCGTTGGCAGCGGGCACAGGGAGGCCTAAGAGGTTCCCTAGCCCTAGGGTGGCCTCCAGGCTCAAATGAGACCGGGACATGGAGCGCAGGGCGGGAGCACCGTCCAGAGACTGGGGCGCAGGGCTCAGCTGGCTCTCAGGTGTGGGGAGCAGGTTAGAGGTCCTTTGTCGGGAAGAGACATCAGGGCTGTGTGCCCAGGTCACCAAAACGAGTGCAGAATTGGGCAAGAGACCCAGGGTTTGGGTAAGCAGGTGCCCCGAGGTGGGCGGGCGCCTGTGTTTCCGTAAACAAAGAAACAGGGCAGCTCATCTCAGGAACTAGGAGTGGAGGGAAGGCTGCTAAGAGAATCGCCCACAATTTCCTTCATAAAAATGCGATCTGAGAGCATTTGATTTCCACTTTCACTCCCCCTTGCCCCCCGCCCCAACACAAGCACTGTCTCCAAAGACACTCAAATTGCAGCCATATGGGGCTAAAGTAATAGGAAGCAGTTACCTTATTTACTGCAGAGGCTGCGCACTCCAACCTGACAACCGCAGCCTAGGGCGCGGAGCAGTGGGATTAAAAGCAGAGGATTCTTGTTCTTTGAAACTTTGTTTTGTTTACTCCCAGGGGTGCACATGGGAAAAGCAATTAACTAACTTTGAAAGAGAAAAGCAGTTGTGTGGAAGAAAGAAGGGAGGTGGCGAAAGTTGAATAATTCAGTAAGAAAGTGGGGAGCGGGTTCCATCTTCTCCTGGTTTCTAAGACTGTGGCACCAGCTGACAAATTTGAAAGAACCCTTGCCCACTCTGCGGGAATGACGCCTCCCTCCTCCCTGGGGGCTAGCGCCCTCTCCTGGCACGTTCAGGCATCCTCGATGCCCACCAGGGAGGCCCCAGCTCTGGGTCCTGCCCCACTACAAGCCCATTTCTCAGACTGCTACCTCTCAGTCTTCAAACCTTCCCCGAGCTGAGGTCTCTCAGTGACCCGTTTTCCCACTCTCTGTAACCCTGCTCTATCTGGGACAGCTGGTGGCGGGTGCCAAGCAGGGGTAACACCCCCACCTTGGAGGTTTGCTTTGGTCGGCGGGCAAGACTGAGTCTGCTGCTGAGAAGAACGGGGCTCAGTCTGATCTCAGATTATACTATACCTCTTGTTCCCTTCTGGACTGAGTTCTATCTTTGCTGTGGGCTCTGCAGGAACAATCCCCGATGTTTGCAAATCCAGACACCTCACAAGCGATAATTTTGTTCCGAACAAGAGTTTTCACTACCAGGCATAAAGAAAGGCAGAAAGGTGCAGCAAGAAAGCAAGGGGAACATTTCTCGGTACCCCTCCAGAGGAGGGGACTGTGCATAGCCACACCAGGGTTTGCATTTCCCCACTTCAAACTCCCAAGGCATGTAGGCAAAGAAGGAAAAGGGGGGAGGGGGAGGAAGGAAAAGGGAGAGAAGGAGGGAGAAAGGAAAGCAGGAAGGCAAGGAAGGAAGGAAGGGAAGGAAGGAAGGAAGGGAGTAAGGAAGGAAAAGAATAAAGAAGGAAAGAAGAGAAACCCTGGGAGGGAGGAGGAACGCTAACTTTTCCAGCGTGAAACTGAAACCATCGACCTCTGCACGCCTCGTGCAAACTCCGGGTCTGTGAAGGCACCCAACGCAAACACAACTCCCGGGGACAGGGCTCCAGAAACCCTATCTGAAGGGAAACCGCCACTCATTGCGGGCGCAGACAGCCTGCGAGGGGTGGGGGGAGGGCGGGAGGCGAAGCGGGTCTGGTCCTCCGGCTGGCCGCGTAGGCTCCCTCCCGCAGGCCTCCAAGGTGGCCCTCGATCCTCCTCCGGCGGCTGGTGCGGGGCTGGGGCAGTCCGGCAACGTCGCCCACGCGGCCAGTGGATTCCAAGAGGGGACAGGCGGGGCGTGCAGAGCGGCCCGGGCCCAGGGCGCAGGGTGGGCTTTCTCTGGGCGGGGAAACCAGACACTTATAGGCTGCTGAGGCCGACTTTATTTTTACTGCCCAAACTGTTGGAAAGTATTTAAGCTTAAACAGAAACAGCTGTATCGCTAGCACCGGCCAACGAAACTATTTGTTACCGGGAATGACTTTTTATGATTAAGGACGCGGCCGTCGGCGGCCTCTCGCGGGCGGCCCGCGCGGGTCGGCTGGGCGATCTGGCCGTCGCCAACTCGCTGTTCGTTAAGACAGAACGGCCAGCGATGAGAATGTTCACCCAGCGCCCACCTTGTAAAGTTTGGGAGCAAGGCCAAAACCTGGAACCCCGCTTTTCCAGGGGCGGGGGCGGGCAGTGGGAGGGAAGGTGGGCTCGGAGCCGCGCCTGTCCCGCGCGCCCGGGACCGCGCCGCGCCCGGCGCCCGGCGCCCGCCGCGCACCTAACTTTGGACCGAAGGCCAGTTTTCCGCTCTGGGCTTCCTGCCCTTTCGAGTCAGACTCCTTGGCTCGCTTTTCTCTCTCTCTCTCTCTTCCCCCCTATTCTCCCACCCTATTCCTCGCCAAGGGAAATCGCTTCCAGTCAAGTTTATTACCGATGTTTTAACTAAATCGTGGGTTCCAAGGAGTGGGTGCTGTGACTTGCAGCTTGGGCGGTAAGAGAAAAGGGTCGGGGAGAGCTGGGCCCGGACTTGGGCTGTCACCGACGCCGCCCCAGCCACGGGTCACCGCGAGCTGAGCAAAAGCGTCTGTGAGTGCGTGTGTGCGCACGCAAGGTATCCGTGGCCCGGCCCTCGCCCCCGTTCCTGGACCTATCTTCGCCTGTGAGCCCCTGTCCCTCAAGCAGCACTGGACCCCGCGATGCCCCCCGCCACTTCCCGCTCGTGGTTCTCTGGCCGAGTGTCTGTTGCTCACGTCGGGAAGAGCCGTGGAAAGGAAGTGCACGGCACAGGCCCCGCAGGGCGCCCGGGTCCGCGGGGAGCGGGATGCCCCCACAGCCACTCGTCCCAACCCCAGCCAAGCTCCAGGCTCTGCCTTGGTGGTCGCCCACGCCCTCCCCCAACACACCGAGACCCCCGGCAAGGGGTCGGGGCTGGCGACGCGCGGTGCCGTGGCCTGGCGGGGACGAGCAGCACGGACTGGCGGCAGGGGCAGGTGGCTGCGGACGTCGGGGACAGGTCCGGGGGCTGGAAGAAGGCGCGCGACGTCCCCCGCGGGGTTCTGGGGCGCGGGAAGGCTCGACAGGAACAGAGGGTGCCCGCTAGGTCTGCGTTCGGCTTCCGAGCTAGGAGCGAGCGCTCGAGCCCAGCTCGCCTCGCAGGGCCCGGAGGGTGGCCGAGGGCAGGGCTGCGCGACAGGAGACAGAGACACAGGCACATTGATTTGTTAGCGGGATGGGGCTGACGGCGGCGGGGGAGGCCGTTGTCATGGAGACCGAGGGTCGGGTGTGCGGAAGGGGGGAGGGTGTCAAGAGGGGAGCGGGTCCGGGGCGCGAGGCCGGCTTTCGGGGTACCGGTGCGGCCCGCGGCGCCCCAGCACCTGTGCATTGTGCATTGTGCGGCACGGGCGGCGGCTGGGGGGGGAGGGGAGGGCGCGAGTCCGGGCGGTGGGGGTGGGGCGGTCGGGGTCTGCCGAGGGGGCGGGGCGTGGCTGACACCACCTCGGGGGTCCCAGCGAGAGCCCTGGGGGACGCTGAGCACCGGAGGGACAACTTGGTGGCGGCGGAGGGGACCCCGGCGAGGACAGAGGGTGGACAGCCCCCTCACCAGCCCCGCAGACTGACAGCGGCCGGGCCCGCCCTCCCCGCTATGTCACTTCCGGCGGCGGCCCCCACCCCCTCGCGCTCTGTCTCTGGAGTAGCCTCGGACTCCGCCCCCTGGCGATTGGAACGCGGGTCACGTAGCAACGCGGGGGAGAAAGGGAGAGGGGCGTGGCCCGGAGCTCGCCCAATCAGCGCGCAGGGGCTCAGGCCCCAGCCGCTCCGCTTTAGCAACGTCGTTAGCAACACGTGGGGCCGGAGGAAGCGCGGGGCGGGAGGGGAGGAGGGAGCGGGCGGGCGGGAGGGGGGCGGGGAGGGAGCGGGCGCGCGGGAGGGGGAGGAGAACTGACGTCAGCGGGAGAGTATTATGGTCTGTCGTGGGCTGGCTGCTGCTTTTCTGCTCCTGGAAGCGGCCAAGGGGGGAAGCGGCGAGTCAACATGGAGCTTTCAGCGGTGGGGGAGCGGGTGTTCGCGGCCGAAGCCCTCCTGAAGCGGCGCATACGGAAAGTAGGTACCTCCGTGGGCCTCGGACCGAGGCTGGCCGAGCCCTCCCCTCCCGGCCTGGGTTCCCTCCCCCTGCTGCAGCCCAGCTTCCCTTCCCCCAGGTCCCAGCAGCGGCCGCGGCCGTGGCGGCGGTGGCGGCGGCTCTGAGCCCAAGCGCTTTCCTTAGACTTGCAGCGATGCACAGATTGCATGGGTGGGGGGCGGGGTGGGGGGATGAATGCCGGTGCATGCACTTTGTGCAGCGTTTCGTGCAGGGGGTGATGCAGCGAGCGCGTGCCTTTCGCGATGGGATTTCGCGCATTCATTTGGTGCATGCATTTTTTGCATGTATTTCTTGTGTCCTCGTCATGCATTTCTCCCCTTGCACACACATTTTCCCCTTTGCATCCGCAGGGACGCATGGAATACCTCGTGAAATGGAAGGGCTGGTCGCAGAAGTAAGTAGGTTATATGCAATTCTCAACCCCAGACTGTTGTTCGGGAGGTTTCTTTCTTCCTCTTTTTCCCTTTACGTTGAAATACAACACAATGCAACAAGAAAAGTTAGACACACACACACACACACACACACACACACACCCGCCGCTCTTTCCCTGTTCCCGGGACTGACGCCCACTTCTTCCTGATTTCCTCTAGGTACAGCACATGGGAACCCGAAGAAAACATCCTGGATGCTCGCCTGCTCGCAGCCTTTGAGGAGAGGTACAGGCCCTTCCAAGCCTCAGACTCTGACTTAGGGACAGGGGTCCAGCCTGGACTGGAGTCCCACTAGATTCTTTACTCACACACCCCCTTTCTCTTTCCTTCCTGTCTCTAGGGAACGGGAGATGGAGCTCTATGGCCCCAAAAAGCGAGGACCCAAACCCAAAACCTTCCTCCTCAAGGTGAGATGGCAGCGCCCATTGGCGGGAAGCAATGTTGTAGTGTGAGATTTTTGGGAAGGGGGCCCTGAGGGCTTATGGACCTTTGGGGTGTCCACGCATGTTGCTCATTTATGATGTAGGAAGGAGTCCCCAGACGGGCTGTCACCAGGTCAGTGGCAGCACCAAGGGGTGTCTTGGGGAAAGGGGCTTAGCCACCCTAGGATTATGCCCGCACCATCCCAAATAGACACACAGTCCAATACCAGCAAGAGGTGTGCTTGCTGCAAATGGCTGCTTCCAGACAAACTCTCTACCACTTCCCCCAGACTGCTGCCCTTAAGCCCCACCCCCACCCATATAGAAATCCCGAGGCATCAGAGGGTGAAGCGGGGAGGCCCCCGCTGGAAGAGGGGTGGGGGGGAGTGGGCAGGGGGCCCTGCTCTGCTTTTGACATGCCTTCTCTCCTGCAGGCCCAGGCCAAGGCAAAGGCCAAAACCTACGAGTTCCGAAGCGACTCAGCCCGGGGCATCCGGATCCCCTACCCTGGCCGCTCCCCCCAGGACCTGGCCTCTACTTCCCGAGCCCGTGAGGGCCTTCGGAACATGGGTCTGTCCCCGCCAGGAAGCAGCAGCGGCACTGGCAGCACCTGCCGGGTGGAGCCCCCGCGGGACCGGGACCGAGAGCGGGAGCGCGAGCGCGAGCGGGACCGAGAGCGGGAGCGGGAGCGGGGTGCCAGCCGCACCGATGACAAACCCAGCTCACCGGGAGACGGCTCGAAGAAGCGAGGCCCCAAGCCCCGGAAGGAGCTCCTGGACCCCTCGCAGAGGCCCTTGGGAGAAGCCAGTGATGGCCTCGGAGATTACCTCAAGGGCAGGAAGCTGGAGGAGGCCCCTTCCGGGGCAGGAAAGTTCCCAGCTGGCCACAGCGTGATCCAGCTGGCCCGGAGGCAGGACTCGGACCTGGCCCAGTGCGGTGTGGCCAGCCCCAGCCCGGCGGAGGCCACAGGCAAGCTGGCTGTGGACACCTTTCCGGCCAGGGTCATAAAGCACAGGGCCACCTTCCTGGAGGCCAGAGGCCAGGGCACCCTGGACCCAGGTGGCCCCCGGGTCCGGCATGGCTCAGGCACCCCTGGCTCTGTGGGGGGCTTGTATCGGGACATGGGGGCCCAGGGGGGAAGGCCGTCTCTCATCGCCAGGATCCCAGTGGCCAGAATCCTGGGGGACCCAGAGGAAGAGTCCTGGAGTCCCTCTCTGACCAACCTGGAGAAGGTGGTGGTCACCGACGTGACCTCAAACTTTTTGACCGTCACCATTAAGGAAAGTAACACGGACCAAGGCTTTTTTAAAGAGAAAAGATGAATTGGTGGGTGATCCCAGGACGAGAGAGCAGGAGAGAGAGTGGGAGCGCAAACTTGGCATAATGCTTTTTATTTCTGGGTGGGAGGCGGCCTTCTGGCTGGTCCTGTCCCTAACTTCACACACCCAACCCTTTCCATTCCTCCTCCCTCCCCTCAGTTTTGGTTGGAAAGATTATCTCTAGAGTTATATTTTCTATTAGATGTAAATATGTTATTTAAGACAAAATATCTAAATATATATATTTCAACTCTTGAAGTTGTTTTATTTAAATAAGGAGAGAGAGAGAGACTCAGTGTGGTTTAGTTGGGGCAGACGGGCTGAGTCGCCGCCCCTCAGCCACCCAGGGCACTAAGGAGGTTGGGGACCTGGGTACTGGACCTCTCTGATGGTGTCTGGAGGGACTCAGCCTACCCACTTGACCCCTCCTCCCTTTTCCCACAGCCCCTTGGCAGACCCCTGGAACCAAGGCAGGACCCGGATTTTTTCTCTCTTCCCATTGGCCCACTAGGCCAACAAAAGATTGGCTCCCCAATCAGAAAAAAAGGGGGTGGGGTCAGTGTGTTTGGCCTTTTTTTTTTTTTTTTTTTTTTTAAGATTAAGAAGGTTGTTGGGGGGGGGGGGGGGGGGGGGCAGTATTCACTTGAATAACTTTTGTGTGTGATGTTGAAGGTAAAAAGTTGCAGGTGGGTGGGGAGCAGCAGATTCCCCCCAGGACCACATCAGGAAATGCACTTTACGGGAGATAACTTGTGTGGGATACACGCCGATCCGATCGTGTGTATGTCATGTGGATAAAATCTCCCAGTTCCCTCGATTCCTTTCCTTACTCCACAGAAAGAAAAGAAATCCAGCGAATCTGTTTACATTCCCGAAATGCCAGGATAAATTGGGAGGATTGCATGTCAGTGCCCAGAGTTCGAGACAGTCGCTTTACAGGAGAAGTGTTTGGGGGTGGACTTTTTCCTTTTCGCGTCCTCTAGCCTCGCCAGAAGAGACGGTGGCCCCCACCTCCCAGGAAGAGTTGGACTAGCCTGCCTCCCTCGGGGAGGGCGGGCCGCCGGCTCTCGAATGGACGCACGGCCAGACAGGCCCACCCTGCGGGACCCACGGAGGGAGGCGCGGCGGCGGGCGCGGCTGGGAGCGGGGGCTCCGCGCCGAGGCCTGGCCGGGAGTGCGGCGGAGGCTCGGGCCTCGGGGCTCGGGGCCGGGCGGGACTCGCATCCCCGGCGGCCCCGGCGGGCGAGGGGAAGGAGGGGCGAGGCGAGGTTTTCATCCAAGAATGCGCATCAGAAACTTTTGCTTTTTCCTCCCCCCCCCCCACCCTCTTCTTAAAAGCAAAAGCTATAATTTATAGGCCTTTTCGATTCGCGGAGTGTTCTCTATTTGAACTCGACATTCAAACTCCGCCAAAGGGGGCGGGAGGAGCCGGGGTTGAAAAGAGACGGCCGCGGCGGGGGAGGCCGTGCGCGGCGGCGGGGCCCGGGGCGCCCCCGTGTGCTCCAGGGATG
Source organism: Mirounga leonina (assembly GCF_011800145.1). Lineage (NCBI taxonomy): Eukaryota > Metazoa > Chordata > Mammalia > Carnivora > Phocidae > Mirounga > Mirounga leonina. The sequence goes on from NW_023270494.1 coordinate 2,638,389, forward strand.
CAGAACGCGCGCCCCTCTTTCGACTCGAAAGCACAAATCTGTCCCCCCCCCCCCCCCACACACACGTCCTTCTCTTCGAGGGCTGATCCTTTGGCCTCCCCGGCCTCCCCCGCCCTTAGAGGGCTAGGAAGATTCGACTGCCCACTGCTTGTCTAGGGAGGGCGTGGGGGTCCTGCGCGCGGGAGGAAGCACAGACTCGGGGCGAGCGAGGCGGGGGGGCCGGGGCTGGGGGGGAGCTTCTGGATGGGGATACAGGGTGGCAACTCCAGCCTTGTCCTCCTCCGCACTCCCCGCCTCCCCGCCTCCCTCTTTGCCTCGAGACTTTCTTGCCTTTAAAGAGAGGGGGTAAAAAAAAAAAAAAAAAAAAAAGAGGAAGACGGTGTACTACATGATTTTATTTGTTTTTGAGTATCAAATTGCGCCTATAAAGAGAAGCCCCTGGAATGGGGATTTTTATCTGCTCACATTTGTAAAACTGGTATTTTAGACTTTGTATAAAGAAGCGCCGTTGACCAAGTGTATCTGCTAAAATGTGGACGCTATTTTCAGATGAAGCTTCATTGAAGAGACATGTCTGTTACCCAGTGGACGGTAACTCGGGGACACGTGTCTACCTGGCTGCCGCCTTCCTTTCTCCCTTCCTCCCTTCCTCCCTTGGCTCCCATCTCCCTCCCTCGGGGCTGACTCTGACTCTTCCTTCCGACGTTCCGGGGCCAGCCTGCTTCTGCCCCTGCCTCCCCTCTGTCCGCCGTCTGTCCGTGGCCATGCGTGTGTGTCTTTTCCGCTCGCTCTTGCGACGCTGACCTGGGGGGTGGGGGTGGGCAGGGGCCAGGGCCGCGTGGCTGGGAGTCTGCAACCGCGCGGGATGTGCGTGTGTTGAGTTGATTTAATTCTAAGATTTGTACAAATCTAGAATCGATCCCCGCCTCAGCTCAAGAGTGAAGCTTCGGTACCTATCTTCTGCGGTCGTGAATGTCTGTATCCAATACCGCTTTCTACGTGTTTAAATATATACTTTGTAAATAGAGACATGTCTCGGTTTTATTCCTTCCCCTCCCCCCTCCCCACTGGAGCAGAGGGAAGACTAGCCTGGGGAGAGAGGACCCTTTCTTCCTGTCTCATCCCACCCACCCCCACCCTTGCCCCCATCGGCCCCGAAGGATTCCTCCAGTAAAGGCCCGTCCCCAACTGGGGGAACTTTCCAACTAGGGGAGGGGGGAGAGGTGGGATCCGGAGGGAGTGGGCCATGACTCTCCTTAGCCTCCAGGGGGGAGGTCGTGGCTTTCCTCACCTACGGGCTGCAATTTTCTGGGACCCAGGCAGAACTCGGGGACACCAGGAGGATGGGCACGACCTTTAGGGTCCCCTTTCTTCTGGCGGGGCTCCACCCCCCCGCGCGCGCCCCACCCCTAGGCCCGACGGCGCTGGTCCCCGAGGCCCGGGCGCCCCACAGATGTGCGCCCGGCGGTTCCAGGCCTGCTTTCTGGTGCTGTCGCGGGACCCGCCCCCCAGACCCACCCAGCCTCGCCAGCGCTCCCCGAAATGCAGCGCCTCGCGCCTATTGATTGAGGAATTGAATTCGCGGGTATTGCTAGGCAACTGGCTGCTCGGAGCCGGCGCAGAGCACGCTGATGTGATTAGTGAACCTGGCGCGGCCGCCGCGCAGCCCCGCGCCCCCCGCCCCCCGCCAGCCTCTCCGTCCCCGGTCTTCTTGGGGTGTAGGAGCCCCAACGCCGGGCGAGGCGCGGTCCGGGAAGAGCAGAGCGCAGGGTGGGGAGAGGGGTTCTTGGCCCTCCCGGGCGAAGACTTTGCAGGGCGCTGACGTGGGGCGGCATGGGAGAACCGCCTTCCGGACCCCAAGGGGGCCATGGCTTGTCCCAGTCCCACCCCTGTAGCCCCCCCGCGGACCGTGTCACGCAGAGAAGCCCTGACCTAGGCGCACTCGCAGAGCGCGAAGGGAGAGGCGTGGGGACGCGTTCGCCCGCACAGCTCCGGTCTTCGGCCAGCCGGTTGGGAACCCCGCCCTTGGCGGTGCTCTCCGCGCCTCTTTCCCCAGTTCTGAGAGCCGAGTGGGAGGATCGGGGAGGGAGGGAGCGACTGGCGCCGGGGCTGGGGCAGCGGGTCATGGGGCATTGAGTGCCCTTCGGACTTGAGGGGCCTGCGCCCGCAGCGGGCGGAGTCGGGGCGGGGATGGAGTGGGGTGGCCTGGCGAGGGGCGCCAGGGGCGCTCGCCCCTGAGCGGTGGCCCGGCTGCTCGATCGGGACTCCCTCAAGCGACCTCTCCCGGGTGTTTGGGCAGCGGAGAGGACTCGTGTTTAGGAAGATGAGAGGCGCCGACTCTGCCCCCTTTTCCCGCCTGGCTGGCCACCATCAACCCCGGCTTTGACCGGGAGCTCCTTGCGCGGTATCCGTTCCCTGGGCAGGTTCTCCAGGAGAGTGACCAGGAGCGGGGGCCTCCGCCCGCAGGGCCGCCTCTGTCCTAGGGCAGGGTCGGCTCCTCTGGCCGGCGCTGGTTGGACTGGAATCTTTATGGCTCTTTGAAGCGCGGCGGATCGAATCCACTTTTCTGTCCCTTTGACGCTTGCGACGCACCGATCCCAGGGGAGGCCCTGTGCTGTGAGCGGGAGACCCGACGGCGAGAAGGCCGGCATCCAGCGCTTTGGGGGCTCGTGCTCTAACTTTCTCCTCTCACCAAAAACTCCTCCAGGCCCGGAGGGGGCCTCGGATCCAGCTGGAGTCTGAGATGGGAGCTGCTCAGTGTTTGGCGGCGCTCCACGGCGTCCAGCCTTGGGGGCCTGGACACGGGGAAGAGGCTGTGGGTTGGGGCCGGGGCTTTCTTCCGGACACTTCGGAAATGGAGGCTGCCAGGGGCTTCTGGGAGCCGTCGGGGTGGGGGTCGAGCCATTCGGTTCCCCGGGGCAGCTAGGAGCCCGAGGTGGGGAATGTCCCCTGCGCGTCCGAAGAGCCAGAGGCTCCAAGTCCGCGGGCCGCGCGCGCCCTCTAGAGGCGACGGCCCGAGTCCCTCTCCGGGCGCCCACCCCCTCCGGGCCTTTCGATTCGCGGAGCGCTCGCGGCCAGCGCCTTTCTGGGTCTTGAAAGCGGCCCTGGGAAAGCCGCATCTCCCCCACCCCAAAGCACGCTACAGTGGGCCACGGTGGGCGCCCCCTCTGCGCCCTCCCTTGCGGAGAGGAAGGGGGTGTTCGGCCGCCGGGATCCCCGTAGCCTTGCTGAACCATCCCGCCAGGCGCCCTTGCGCTGGACCCGGCGGCGCGGGGCTGAGCCCGGGGGAGGCCGCGGGCCGGGTCGGGCCCCTTGGCAGCCCAGCCCACGCTTTCTGGGAAGGAGGTGGATGAGGCCATCAGATCAGCCGCGCAGAAACGAACAAAGGCCGGTGGGGGTCAGGGCCCCGCAGCCGTCCGGCGGAGGCTCTAGAGACAGGGGCTCCCACGAAAGCCTGGCTCGCCACCGGGGGCAGCGCGGGCTCCTGCTCTGCGTGCCCACTCCTTCCGGGCCATCCCCACCCCCCTCTGCCCTCTCAAAGGCCAGAGGCCCGCCAGGCAGGCGTCACCCCTGCCCACCTTCTCCAAAACAGAACAGGTCCAGCCTCTGCAGGGGCAGCAGAAGCAAGCAGGCCTGCAGCCTCGCCGCAAGAGTTGCACTTCCAATTCTCTGGCCTTTTCTGGAGCGTGCGTTGCATTTCTATTTGTAGTGCGAACCTCCTCCCCAAGGAAAACATCCAGGCCTTTGCCCCAACTAGCCTTTCAACTGGTGGAGGCCAACATCCAGGTCCAACTTCTGTCTTCACTTCAAAGGGAGCTTGATTCTCCCTGGAGGATGAAATTTATGAACACATTCAGGCTGAGGGCAATGCAAACCCCGAAGGCCCAGGGAAGGCTCCAGAATAGGCAAATCAGCTCCTTATGAGCTAGGAGTTAGGAGTACAATAGTACCAGCGACTCCAAACCTCTGGAGTGCCACAGCGGCTCCTCTGGGGGCCTTAGAGCTGTGTCCTTCTAAAGTGTTAGCACGGGGGCGGACTCAAGGGGTTATGCAGCTTTCCAGCACAGTGTCTTGGGGGTTAACTTAAGTCTCGCTTTCTGGGAAAGGTCTCCAAGTGAGTTTATTATGTCGGGCAGGCAGCGTCCCCGGCCTCTGCCTACTAGATGCTGGGAGCGGCAACCTTCACCCCTGCCCCCCAGTCGTGACCACCAGAATCATCTCCCGATGTGGCCCAATCGCCCTTTGTGAACTGCTGGTGTAGGGGTTCACAGTTGTAACCAACCCCACCCCTTTGCTTAGAAAAAACACTCCCCCCCCACCCCACCCCCTGCACTCCAGGAAAGGGGCTAGCCCTTTCCCGAAGGCTTGGATGTTTCCATCAGTCCACATCCAGAGTATTTTGGGCAAGTGAAGAGAGATTATTGTTTCCAGGCATCCCGCGTGATGTACACCAGGCTGACAAGTTTTAAAAAAAGATTTATTGATATACTAAAAGTTAACAGAAAGTAAGACAAACCCCGACACCACTCACTAATGTCTCCCCTGCAAAATAAATTAATGTCAAAAAACAAAAAACAAACCTGCAACCTATGCCTAGTGTTAGTTTTCCAAAAATACTAGAAAGGCAACAGAATCTTTAGATATACTTGAGCAAAAATCTGGTCATCTAGGCACTACCTCGCCCCTCCTCCCACCCCCTCCCCCCAAACCACCACTGGCTTCCTGGGGGAAGCATTTTCTCTAACTGGTAGGTTCTGATTGAATATGGGGGCTGGGCTGCCATCCTGCTTCAACAAAGATCTTAAGCTTCCCGGGGCAGTAACATATTCACTTTTGTTCTCTCTTTTAAAAAAGCAAACAAACAGCCATAGTTTAAAGCAATTAGAAGTGGCATACATGAATGATTTTTTTTTTAATTAAAAAACACAAATCAAGCCAGCAACTGGCACTGGTCCAAACCTCTGCTCCTCCTTGTTTCCCCCTAATGAAACCTCTAGGCCCAGAGCCCTCTTAGTCACGTCAGGATTTTGAGTGTAACCAAACCGAGGCACACTCTTTTTGGTACCAAAAAATATATATAAAAATATGTCAAACCCTCTTAAGGACAGACTGGCCGCTTCTTCCCATCCATGACAAGCAAACAAAGACAACACGATTAAAACACCCATTCAGCATACACTGTGACGCAATCCATGTGGGAAACCCTGCAGAATCAACAAGGGATCTCCAATCAGACGTGACTGATGCCGTGCACACACACACGCGCGTGCACACACACGCACACATAGCAGCAAGTAAGAGAGCACTACTTTTATTGGTAAACATGACAATCAACTCTCCAGCGGAGGCGGTCACGCCTGCACGTGTGCGCGCACACACACACGCACGCACACACCCTTTTAAACACGAACCACATGGAGTCACAAGCACTGAGAAAACCACACAACACAGCAAGAAGGCAAAGCGGCTGGGAGTAAGGTGTTTGCAGAGTCAACTTTGGGATTGAAGTAGCTGGTAAACAAAGGCACCACGTCGGGGTTTGGAGACCCGGCTGTTGAGAACGTCAGGCCAGTGCTGACACGCATTTGTCCAGCAGCCCACGCCAGCCCAGGGTGGCCCTAAGGGCTCAGAGCTGCTGGCAACCTGGCTCTGCAGCCTCTAAGGAAGCCCGGGGCCCAGCAGAAAGGGAGTCTCAGAGCCTGGAGGCCATCAGCCCCTCTGAGGGGAAGGCAGCCCAGAGGAGCCCCTCTACTCACAGCCAGGGAACATCGGGGTGTCCGGGGACTGGAGGGGAAGCTGGTGTCAGCGGCCCAGGGTGCTGGGATCCCTTTCTTCCAGACTGTGCAGTGAGCTGCAGTCTCTTCCCCCCGCCTCCTGGGGTGGGGGGGAGAGTGGAGGGGGCAATTCTCCCCTTTGCTGCCCGCTTTCCAGTTCTAGCCTGGTTGTCTGGGATGCCGAGCCCTCAGATCTGCCAAGATGGGCACCACTCCCACCGCAGCCCAGCACGGCTACCACGCAGGTGACCCAGAAGCCACATGTGGATACCCCTTAGCAAGGTCCTGGACACGGGTCTGTCCCCAAAGGCACACTGTTGAAATTGATTCAGACACACAAAAGCCATCTCTATTTGGCGCGGAGGGTGAGGAACGAGGGAGCTGGAGGTCTGGCAGGCCCACCCCTCAGAAAGCAGAGCCCCCCGTGTGAGCCTGGGCTCCCCCGTGATCAAGGCAACAGGACAGAGTGCCCACACGGGCTGGCTGGCTTCCACCAACCGCTGAGGCAGAAAAGGACCCTGCACCTCCACTTTTCTTTTGGCATCACAAAGACCTGGTGACCCCACTCCCTGACCCACCTCTCTGCCACGAGCCGTCCCAGGCGGCTCCCAGACTCGGCCCGTCTGGGGGCAGGCAGATCGGGCCTCTCAGATTGTGCCCCACTTCCAAAGGATTCAGGGACACGGCTTTGCAGCTGGGAAGGAGCTCGTGGAACCCCCGAAGGTGGGAGGGATTGTCAGGGAGAGGAGGTGCCCGTGGGCCGCGGCAGAAGTGGGCACAGTGGCAGCTGTGCCGGACAGGTCCAACGCCGGAAGTCTGCGGGCCACGGGAGGGTGGGCCTAACTCTGGCGACTGCCCACACTCCCACCTTCCAGGGGCTCCTGGGGGCAGTCTGTGGGGCCACAGCTGTCCCTGCACAGAACAGCACCAGCAGCAGAAAGGAGGGCAGCCAAAGTGATGCCCTTCCGCTTCTGCTCCCTTGGAAACGGGGAGGCTCTAGTGAAACAGCTGTGGGACCAGACCCCTCCCAGTTCGTGCTGACTTTGGGCCAACATTAATGTGAGCCAGGGTCACATGGCACCAGGGATGTCTGCAGGGTTCCTGAGCACCCCAACAGCAAGCACCTGCCCTACATTCAGGTCGCAGCCTTGAGCTGTTGGCATGGGGCAGGGACAGGGAGACGGACAGGCGCCCTGGTCCTTGCCAGTCGGGCACCACTCTGAAGGGGAGTCCTGACTGGCGAGGTCCCTTAGCTGCCCCCTAGTTGAGCCCTGGAGCAGTCCCTCAAGGCCTTGCCCCCACCCCAGTCCACGTTCCTTCCCCACCGCTGGGCAGGAACTACTAGCTGGATCCCTCCTCTAACAGCTGTGTCCCCCGGATATGCAGAGGAAAGCTGAGCCCCCACCCCGCCGTCATAGGCAGGGCAGTTCAAACAGCAAACGGGACGGCCTTGAGGAACGTTCGGCCAGAGACACGGGAAGGCAGACTTCCTGAGGCATGTGGGAAGTGAAGCAAAGGCCCAGAGGTAGGAACGAGGGCAAGGCCAGGCCTTGGCAAGGCATCAAGGTACTGCCCTGCCTGAAATCACAGGCAGGGCCACAGCAAGTCCCCTCCCAGCCTGCCCCGGAAGGAGGCCACCCGGACCCCAGAAAGGGCTGGGGGGTGCAGGGCAGTTATCAAAGCAAAACCAGAGGCCAGAGAAGGGTGGGCAAGAGCCGGGCCGCCACAGGGCATCAGTAATGTCTCAGGTTGAAGAAGCCCACGCTGGTGGGGGACTCCTTCACCGTGACCGTGATGAGGTTGGCAGTGACATCGGTGACAAAGACGTGCTCAATGAGGCTGCGGGTGGGCTTCCAGTCCTGGCTGGTCTGGACAGACACAGATGGGTTTTGTGCGGCGCCGGGCGGTGAGGCCGAGCCGGGCTCTGAGTCGGAGCTGCTCTCCTCCCCGGCGCTCAGCTCTCCGGGCAAGGCTGTCTTGCGTGCTTCCCCGGGGGCCGTGTGGCCCTCCTGACCGCTGGCGGCCGCGCTGCCCCTGACACAGTCCCTCTTGCCCGCAGAGGAGGGCAGAGCCGCCACCCTGGAAGGCAGCTTCTCGCTCTTGCTGCTGTCGGAGGGCATGGTGGCCCCACTCCCCCCTGCGGGGCCGCCCCCGGCGCTCTTCCCCACAGCCGGGCAGGTGGCAGGGACGCCCTTGCTGGCCGTGGCATGGCGGGCAACCATGCCCACCCCCGCTGTGCCGTTCTTGACACTCTGTAAGTCCAAGACCTGGAGGCTCAGCTCCTGGGTGGGTGCAGGCTGGGGGCCCAGGCACCCAGCAGGGCCCTTGCTGCTACTGTGGACATAGGGGGGCCCCCCTGTACCCCCCCCTTTCTGCTCCACAGCCCCACTGCTGGGGGCCTTTGGGACTTTGCTTCCTGGGGAGCTGATCCCCAGCTCCCCCTTCTGCGTCCTCACCTTGAGGTCCAGCCCGAGGCCGCACTTGCCGGCGGTCTGGGCCTTGAGGGCCAGTCTGCTGGCGGCCTGGGCCTGGCTCTGGCTCATTCGGTTCATGTAGTGCACGATGGAGCTCTGCCAGCTGATGCCGCCCCGGCTGGGGCTGCCAGCCATGCCCTTCATCAGGCTGGCCAGGTTCTCCGGGGTGGCCATGGCACTGGGGCCACTGCAGGCCTCCTTGGCGTGGGCCTTCAGAGCGGCCAGGCCTGCCACGGGGGCGCTAAGCGGAGGGGGCAGCTTGCTGGCCGGTGCCCCCAGGTCCTTCCGGGCGGTCTTCAGCACCTTGGCCAGGCTCACGGGTCTCCGGGCCGCCTTCTGCTCCGGGGGCAGGGGCTTGCGGCCTCGCTTCTTCCGGATGGGGTCCTTCAATTCAGGTTTGGCCACCAAGATCTGGGCCTTCTTCTGAGGTACCGGGTGGGTCTCGCGGCCCCGGGGACCCCGCTTGGCGTCTAAGTCACTGTCGTCCTCTTCATCAGAGGAGGTGGAGGAAGACGTGGAGGAAGAAGAGGAGCTGCTGGATTTGGAGGGCGCGTCGGGTTCCTGAAAAGACAGAGGACAGGTGTCACCGGCTGGAAGGCCGGGCCCCCAGGACCCCTCACAGCTGACACCTCCGGTGGCTGCCACCCCAGAGAAGCAGTCAGGAGGGAGCGATGACGCACCAGCTTGTCCAGAAGAGATCGGAAAAGTCCTTGTGAGATTCCATGAGATGCAGTTAAAAGCAGAATGAGCAGAACAAAGAACAGGTGGTTTGTCAAATCAGAGCAGAGCAACGAAGCAAAGAGCATGCGCGGTCACGTCCCGGGCACTACGGCCTTGAAGGGGGGACGCTGGTTTGGCTCCAGGCTCCCCAGCAGACAACTTGGAAAGGGAAGCGCAGAGCTTACGAGGCAGGCTAAGTAGTGCGTGTAAGTGCGCTCCGTAATCTGAAGCAAGGGGACATCCTGCTCCAATCCTCCCACTTCCCAATCGGACCCCTTCAGGACATTCCGGCACACAGGGGAACAAACTGCTGCCCTCCTGACTTCTGGGCGTCAGGGCACCCTGTGTCTCACTGGGCTGGCATTTCCAAGGGCACACTTTAGGGAAACGGAGCCAACACCGGCTCCCTGCTGTGAAGCTTGCGGGCCCTCAGCTGGGCACGATCCAATCCAACCCGGAGCCTCAGAGCCTCCTTGCCCAGCCAGGCCCACGGCCTCTATGCCGCTTCCGTGGTCCCCAGCTGGTCCCTCTAGCTGATGAGAGCCCGAGAGCACAGGACCCCCCGGCTCCCACTGTCCTACTCGAAAGGAAGATTGTGAAGAGCAGGCCAGTGCGGACCAGCCATCAAACCTTAAAGTGAGGTTTTCGCAGCCTCCCAGAAGAGAGGTTTCTGTACGTGCCTGAGCTCTTGGCCACACTGTGTGGGTTCGGGATCCTGGGGCAGTGCCCTTGAGAAAGGAAACCTAGGCACATCCCAGACTGGGGCTGTGACCCTTCTCCCCATCCTGCTTCTGAACTGCTGAAGGGAGGGCATTGCCCCGGACCCCCAAGCGTGTGTCCCTGTGGGCTGCTCTGGTTAGTCTACTCAGTGAACCTTTGAGCACCTACTGTGTGCACGCGTCCTGATTTTTTCTGTTCCCCCAAGCAAGTGGTCGGCAGCCAAGTCTGACCCTGCCATCCACTGGAAAGGACTGCAGAAGGGACATCAAATGAACAAGAAACCAGCTCTAGAGGGGACCAGCCCTCCTGGCCGCAGGGGCAGGGGCTTGCTGTTGCCCCCTGCTGGCCGAGGCATAGAGCCACCAGCAAGGAAGGAGGCAGAAGGCACAGGTCTTCCGAGCCAGGGATTGACCTCTGTGGAGGAGCCAGCGCGATCCCCATTCCCCAGAGCCCTCAACCCTCCTGCCCCTGCCTTCCACTCTGTGCAGAGCGGTGCGAAGAGGTCAGCGGCCACCCACCTTGAGCTTGGAGTGGCGGCTACAGGACATCACCGTGTGCTTCCTCGGCCGGCCCCTGGGCCGCTTGCCTCTCTTCCGGTTCTGCACCTCCTTCTCGTGTTCCCTTAAGACAATCACCAGTCAAGGTGGGAGAAGCCCTGTGCACACACCCTCTCCCACCACATGGGAACCCCAGGCCGCCAAACACCGCCCCTCAACACTCCGGGCCTGCGGTAGCTTATCATCAGTCCCACTGCAGAAACGCATGCCATTCATGAACATACCCAAGGCAGACGTCTAACCCTCCTCTTTCCAATACGGTATTAGTTTTTTACCTATTGGTTTCATTGCACTTGGGTAAAAATGAGTGAAAGAAATTTCAGCAAAGCCGGGAAAGGAACAATTCTCCAGTTTTCCCAGACTCCTCTTCAGACAGCCCTGTACTAATCCCGGCCACTTTCCATGGGGAGAATGTTTCGTGGAACTTCTAGAATGCAGCCCACTAGAAGGAGCCTTCGTTGTCCCATGGTCCAACCCCAGCGCTCCAAACAAGAGTCGCGGGCTGGCAGACAAGGACCACTGGCCCCAGCCTTTGCCTCTCCAGTCTATGAGCTCTGGTCAGGGGAACCAAGGGCTCTGGTCCCACCCTGCACTCTGGTCTTCCCAGAGCCAGTGCCCTTGGCTCACTCCCGGCTTCCTTTTCCTAACACCTCTTTGTTCCTAGACTGTGCTCTTGACAGATGCACTGGAGGTGCCCCATCCCGAAGTGGCTGGAGCTCAAAGCCCACACACCCTTAATCAGCTCCCAGAACTCGGGGTCATGAAGCCAAGAAAGCTGCCTCCAGCCCGACCCCCAGAGAAAGCTTGTATTGCAAGCCACCCCTGGGGAAGAGGCTGATCCGGAGACTCTTCCCAGTAATTAAAAGGGGCAACTGTCATCTTGTTGGGGCCTGGAAGGCTATCTCTTAAAGAATCCAATTAGTATAACCAGACAAAGCTCACACTCTCCAAAGCAGCCCCCAACCTGTCTCCCAGAAGGGCGGGGGCATCCCCTGGGTCTCCTCTGCAGATTTTGAATCTCAGACCTGCCCTTACAAACGCCACCCCCCCACACACCAAGTACAGGACTGCCAGCTCCTAGTTTTGGGGGGGGCTGTCGCCTGGGTGCATAGGGGGAGACACCCGCCTTCCCAGATTTCTCTTCCCCATGATACCCAGATCACCCCATGCTTGTTTTCAACTCTCGCACCTCCTGGAAATTTCACCCTAGTTCTTGTCTGGTGTGCAATAACCGAAAAGGACACACACTCTCTCAGCAGTTAGGGGGCTGTCTTGCAGAGAAACAGACCAGCTCCCACCACCCCTCCCCTGCCCAAGCTTACAAGACCCGAATTATGAATTCAACAGCGGACAAATTACTGATAAGCTTTTCCAGAGGTATGGAGGCAAGCGTACTCTGGCCTCGTCTCTCCTAACTCTGCTCAAAGCCCATCTTTACTTGCTTCCCACTGCAAGGCCTCTTGGAGAAGACCCCGCTACAGTGGGGGTAAAAAGCGGACCAGAGAACAAGCTGGCCAGATTGACCCCAGATGGGAAAGCTGCTGAGCAACTCATTTATCCGCGTCTATCAGTAGGGCAACCCGCAGTAAAGTCACCCCCCACCCCCCCGCAGTGTGCTTAGGGACATCGCTTCCCGGACCCTCCTGCCAGGAGGCTGGCCCCTCCATCATCTGCCCCTCGTCACCCTTTTGCCTATCTCAAGGACGTCTCTCTTAACCCAACTCTATCTAAAAATAGAGATGACATCTAAAATCACAGAAGCAAGTTTGTCCCCTGAGACTTGCAAGGGTGGTCCACCCCCCCCCCCATACCACCTGTTTTGCAGTCTAAAGAAAAATAAATGTGTCGCTTCCGGTACAGAACCCACTAACTTTCTGCTGTGCTGCTTTAGCTCCCTCTCTGGGCCTTCCCTTGCTCCATGGCACCCTCAGGGAGCACTGGGCGGCCAGACCACTATTTTTATGGCAAACCTGCCATCCTAGTTATTAGTGCTGTTGGCAAATGACTCAACAGAAAAGGCCAACAAGAGAAGCCAGAACTTTTCAGGAAGGAACCGAGAAGGTTCATTTTTGCAAGTCTGGCTGTCAGAAGGACCCAGAGCAGCACTAAAACAGTGACTTCTGAGATCTGGACATGGTGCTGGCCAGCCAAGGGAAGGCCGGGGAGGGGCTCATCTGGGACCTCAAAGCTGGGCCCACCTCCACTGACAGCCCCAGCACGGAGGCCCTCGGACCACAGCCCAAGCCCAGGACCCCTAGAAGGCCCGGTCGGCCCTGAACCACAACAGGACAGGCCACGTTCTCCCCAACATTCTCCCCCTTCCCACACGTGCTGTTAACTTTCTCACTTCTTCTGGAAGGCCAGGAGCAGCCTTGGGTCCAGGATATTTTCCTCTGGCTCCCAGCTGTTGTGTCTGGAAAAGCAAAACGCAAGGCGTCAAGAAACACCAGGCCGGGAAAGGCCACTTCACAAACCAGCTGGAGTGGGGCCGCCCCCTCGCTCTCCAATCCCTGCTGATGGCAAGGGCATCGGGGTGCTGTGGCAGAGTCCCCCTAAATCCCACCCGTGCCTAGGATGAGTTCCTGGAGACTGGGGGCCTTAAGGCCAATACCTCAGCCCCAAACTCCAAGGGAAACCACCACTTCAATCCTCAGTTAACTAACATTCGGCCTCAGGAAAACTCCACAGTCTCCCCCTGGGAGGAAAACCAATCCCAATAAAATGGGAAGTTGCCGGGAGGGAAGCCCCCAAAGCCTGGCCCGGATCCAGCGAGGGAAGGGAAGGCTGCTCCAGGATGCAGGGAGGGGCAGGCCGAGGGGCACAGAAGCGCTGCCCAAAGATTCAGAACAATGTGGCTGGCGCCCGAGCGAGCGCGGGCCGGGGCACCCGGAGGGGAATCAAAGAAAGAAAAGTGGGGTCCGGAAAGAAAGGGGAAACGGGTGTGCCCGAGGGGCTGTAAACAGAGCCCCTTCCGGGGATGCCAAGTCCCCTTCCTTACTTTAAAAGCGGGGGGGGGGGGGGGGAGGGGCCCCTCCGCCCCCCAATAGGAAGCTCAGGTTACAGTGGGGAAAATATGGACGGGAGAAGGGGGGTTCACGTCCCGCGGGGAGGGCTGGGGGCGCAGGCGACACATGGGCGCGGGCGGAGCGCGCGGCGCGGGAGGGAAGCGGGCCGGGGCGCGGGGCCCGAGGGGCTTCCGGGGGAGGCCGCCCAGCCCCGCGCCCGCGGGCCCGTAAACAAAGGGCGGCCCCGCGCAAGGCCGCGCGCCCCCTTCCCGCCGAGCCCGCAGGGACCCCGCGAACTTCCCGCCCAGCGCGCGGGCGCCCCCGCCCCCCGGGGCCGAGGTGGCGCGGGCGGGAAGGCGCGCGCCGCGCTGTCGGGACTCACTTGGAGGACCAGCCGCGCCACTTGACCAGGTACTCCAGCTTGCCCTGCAGGGAGAGAAGAGGCGCGTGAGCCGGGGCGGGCGGGCGCGGGGCGGGCGCGGGCCGGGCCGCACGCACCTTGCGGAGCCGCTTGCTCAGGATGCACTCGGCGGCGAAGACCTGCTCGCCCACGCTGCTCAGCTCCTCCATGCTGCCGCGCGCGCCCGCCCCGACCGCGGCGCCCGCCGCTCCCCGCTCGCCGCTGCCCGCACAGCCGCCGCCGCCGCGCGCCCCGCCGGCCGCACACAA
>NW_023270494.1:2652707-2661259 GCF_011800145.1 Mirounga leonina
GCGAAGTTCGGGGGAGGCCGGGCGCGCCCCGGGGGGGGCCCAGGCGGGCGCGGGGCGGGGCGCGCATTGTTCGCGGCGGGCTCGGCCTCGCGCCCGGGGTTGGGGTCCCGCGCGCGCGCGGGGGCCGGGCCGGGGGCGCGGGCGGGTCCCTTGCGAGCCGGGAAGGGCGCCCGGGGGCCCGGGGCTCGGGGCCGCGCGCCAAGCCCCGCTTGGGCCCCCCTCGGGGCGCGCCCGGCCTCCTCCGAACTTCGCTTTCCGGGCAGAAAGCCATTGTTCTGGCCCGAAGCGGGGAAGTGGGCCGCTTCCTGCCCCGGCCTCCGAGGGGCGCTGCTGCGGGGCCCCACCCGCGCCCTCCGCTTCCGCGCAGTGGTCCCTCGGTTTGGGGCCGAAGTCTCGTTTTGCGCGGGAGCCAAGCGGGCCGGGGGCGGGGAGGGAATGGGAGACAAAGTAAGGGGCGGGGGAGCAGTCTAGCTTGTTTCCCCCCAAAGGCGAGAGCGGAAAATGCATCAGATGAAGAGGCGAGCTGCTCCGTGTTCTTTCTGTTAGCGGCGAAGAGTGGAACCCAGCCCCCAAGATTTAGGGCGCGCGCAGGGAGAAAAGCAACTGCACCTTTTCTTACTTTTCTTTCACTGTTCTGATGAAATGAATGTGGGGGTGGGAGCGAGGTTTGAGGCGATGGTTCTAACCTAGGACTAGGTCTCTAAGGGGCCCGCTGGGATCTGGGGACGTGTCCTTCGGAGCGATTGCACGCGACCCGAAAGGAGACCTCGTCTAGAAGGGGGTGGCCTGGAGTCTGTGGGCTCATCGTGGGCCGGCTGCCTTTTATTTTCTTCCGCTGAGATCTGTATTCCATGGAGCAACTCCCCCCGAAATCATTTAGGTCTTGAATCAGACCAAGTCAAACTCGTAATAAAGGAGATGTACACCAGCCTTGACTTTTTCGGCATCAGGACGGTTTAACTCAATGAAAATCCATTTTCTGGTTTTGCTTCTCCCTTGAACGCACCTGCACAGTGCTCTCTCTGCTGAGCAAATCGCAAAGTCGTTTCTTGTTGCAGGGGAATGTCTAAAAGTAATTTTTGATCGGTAAAGCCATATTTATGAAGATTCTGCAGGAGAAATATATTTTGTTGTTGTTGTTGTTGTTGTTGTTGTTGTTGTTGTTTTAACTGAAACGCCTGCTGTAAAAATTGGGAACTGCAGGAGCCCATCTTTCAATTTCTGGCATGTTCTGCAGTTTATTTGGCTAAATATGTTACATTCATTTGATATCCTGGAGAGACTTTGGGTAACATATGCAAACTTAGATTCTGCTTTCCAGGAAGGAAGGAGGGGAGGACTCGCTTGGGGGCTTGGGGGTGGAAATGATGGCTCACTCTGGAGGGGCCGCAGCCCAGAACCCTTGTTTTGGGACGAAACCTGCAATCCTGGGGTGCAGAGAGTCGCTTACAATCTCCAGCTCTTTTTGTGTCCCTATCTTCTGGAACTAGGCAGTAAATTGTGGGGTTGAAGCCAAAGGGGTATTTATTGTAATCCTAAAAATAGCTGGATCAGTTTCAACTCAGGTTTCCTTGCAGAGTTTGTCTTGGGTGTGAGGTTTTTGCCCTGGAAGTTTCCAGTTTCCTCTTGGTGATATATGGTTCCCGGGATACTTGCTTAATTTTTTTTTTTTTTTTTTTTTTTAAGGAAAGGAAGCATGGGGCGCCTGGGTGGGTCCATCGTTAAGCGTCTGCCTTCTGCCTTCGGCTCAGGTCATGATCCCTGGGTCCTGGGATCGAGTCCCGAGTGGGGCTCCCTGCTGGGCGGGAAGCCTGCTTCTCCCTCTCCCACTCCCCCTGCTTGTGTTCCCTCTCTCGCTGTCTCTCTCTCTGTCAAATAAATAAATACAAATCTTTAAAAAAAAAAAAGGAAAGGAAGCTTAAAAAGGGGAATTCTTTCTTGCCCTGAGAAATAAGTTTGTCTAGAATTTGATCTTAACCTATGAAAAAAAATCAATTTCCTGGAAAGTTTAACACATACCTTGTCTGTTCAACTGCAAATACCCAGTTTGGGTAAAATAGTGTTTAGATAATTTATTTGGAGGCACAGATAATGACAGATTTGACTAGAATTAAAGGAGCAGATAAATAGGGTGAAGGTTGATCCAAAATGTGTAAAGTGTTCCATAAAAACAAAACCGGAAGAAGGCAGAAGGGAATAATGATAATTCCAGCTAATCCAATTGTGTCAAAACACGGGTTTGGGCTCCAGCAGATTCTGTCTTCCGTTCTGTCACATTTAGGAATTATTAAGACAAGTCCGAACTCATTATTTTCTTACTCATCCAGCAAAGAGTTACTCAGCACTTGCTGTCAGCCCGGCATGACGAGACGGAGTCTGGAGCCCACAGCAGTGCTGTCTGAAAGAGCTTTCCGAGAGGATGGGGGTGGCTGGTACCTGCCCTCTTCCCCACCATCGCCATCCACCATCCACCATCTGTAGCTACTGGTGAGCACGTGAAATGTGACCAGTGCTACTGAGGAATTGAATTTTTAATTGTATTTAATTTTAAGTAACTGAAAGTTAAATCGTCCCACGTAGCGAGAGGTCATGTTCCTGGACAGTCCAGGTCCACAGGGATGCCAGGGGTAGACTCTAAGCACGTAAGCGGGCAGAAGTATGGCAGGTACGTGATTGAATCCCGGAGCGTAGTTCGCTCGCACTCCCACGTAGGCTTTCTTGCATTCAAGAATGTCTACGACCTGTTCGGAAAGATCTTAGACACGCAGGCATATGGGAGTGCATTCAGACCAAGCACTTCGTTGAATGCCATTTTCTTTCTAGGCAAGTGACTGTGCCAATAATAAATATTAACTCATTGGTGTCTGAGCTATCGCTGAGACACGAGCAGCAGTTTTCATGCCGCTCCTCTGAATCGAGAAGCCGAGGCGGGGAGACAGGAAGGGTGGTGTCCCTCCCGAGTGAATGGAAGTCAGGGCTGGAGATGAAGCCAGCACCCCATGCTCTGCTACCTTTGGCAGCGAAAACTAAGCACCATGAGTCGCGCCTTACAATCAGCTTCAGGGCAGCTCTTCGTTCCTACGGATACTGTCTCCTGACTACAGTCGGGTCTGGCCGTGAGAGGAGGACCGACCACCACGCACACCCAGCGGCAGTTTGCGTGGGGTGAACTCAGGACCTGCCGTGATACACTGCACAGTCTTTAATACGTAACGTGATGATTTGTCCCCCACCAGGTCCCCTCGCATTTGCAAGACCGAGGTGTGAGTGACGGGCGAGCCGTGTTATGGGACTCTGACTCTGTGTACGCAGGGGATAAGTACCGTGTATGCATGACACACGGTGTTTAGGTGTCAGAACTCGAGTAAACATAAGCATAGCTAGGGCGTTTGCAGAAGTCCTCAACCTTTCGGTTTGCCTAAGAATTCCCTGGGCAGGCATCGCAAATACTGACCCCCGGGCCCCACCCCAGAGGTCCTGACCCAGGAGACCCCAAGGCTGTCTGCAGCTCTCATCGTTGAGAACGCTTCTTACAAAGGGCAGCCTGTCCTAGCCCTCCTTCTACACAGGAGGGAAAGGAATCCTAAATGGCTTCCGATCTTGTGCCCCTGGATCCGGTCCTGCCATTTCCCACAGGTGCCTGGTGGGGGAGGCCAGGCCAGGTGTGGAAGGAGCTCAGCGGCCTGCGCTCAGTAGGTCCTCCAGGGCTGACCGAGACAGCTGCAGGCTTTCAAGCTCCTGGGACACCCCCCGCCCGCCCCTAAATATCTGCACGAACTGGACCCCCCCACCTTGGATGCTTGGGGCAGCGGAGGCTAAGGAATACTGTTAACAAGTGGTGAGAAGTGGACAGTTAACCAACCGCTTTACGAGGTTGCTTTGGTGACCACACCACAGCCCCCGTGGGAGATCTCCCATTGCAGAAGGCTTTTATTTTAAACGGTGTCCTTTATTAATTTTGCAATCAAATCAGTTCCCGATTCCAGCGTCTTACTGTTAGAAATAGTGCAGTGATGAACGTCTTTATGTTTGCCCATGCAACGTGCTAGCATGTCTGGAATAGCATGCCTAGATTTTGTATTAAAGGGCACGGGGATCTGCTGTTTTTGTGCAGAATTGTCCAACGGTCCCCGAAGGTCTGCACTGATTTATACTCCTGCCCCAGATCGGCCGGCTTGACTCTGTCCCCACGTTCTCAGCAGACCTAGGTGTTCTAAGTCCATCTGAACATACTCGACCCTTGGCGGGTTTCGGTGGTGCTCTAACACAAATTAATCACGTCTGTTACATGTCCCACGTCTGATTTTTTTCAAGACCTTTGCCTGGTGCAGAATTGTTACAGTATAAATCGATTTTATGAGTGCAGTTTTTTTCCAGTGTGAAATGCATTATTTTCACAAATTTAAAAATAACTTACACTTAACAAAGTTTTAAAATCTAGGGTGAAACCCTTACTTGGAAACCATTAATTAGTTTGGAGATTCAAAGCAGTAAACGAAAGCCCATTTATGAGTTTGCTAATTGGTCTTCCCGGCTGCTGGAGGTGATCTCAAGTGTCCTCTATAAATCCTCTGAGCACCGCTGTAAAGCCACGGACTCCGGGCTCCGGGAATGGGGGTTCTGAGACCTGCGTTACAAATCCCCCTCTGAGTCAAACGCACTTCCTATCTCAATGCCTTCATTCGTTGGGACTTTTGTCTAAAAGAACCCAAACAAAGAAATGTCATTTAGGTCCCACAAAACAAGAGATTTTCATTGCTTTTTCAAATCCTGCTGCTTTTTTTTTAAAGATGATATTTATTTATTTGAGAGGGAACAAGAGAGAGAGCGAGCGCATGAGCAGGGGGAGGGGCAGAGGGAGAGAGAGAATCCTCAAGCAGACTCCCACTGAGCAGGGAGCCTGATGTGGGGCTTGATCCCACGACCCTGAGATCCTGACCCAAGCCGAATCCAAGAGTCCGTCGCTCAACCGACTGAGCCACTCAGGCAGCCCAATCCTGCTGCTTTTTGATGAAAAAATATGAAGATAAGTCCAAAGGACACATTTTATTTTTATTTTTATTTATTTTTAAAGATTTTATTTATTCATTTGAGAGAGCATGAGTGAGCATGAGTGGGAGGGGCAGAGGGACAGGGAGAAGCAGACTCCCCGAGCTCCCCTGGGGCTCGATCCCAGGACCCTGAGATCATGATTTGAGCCAAAGGCAGATGGTTAACCAACTGAGCCACCCAGGTGCCCCAAAGGACACATTTTTTTAAAAGTCCCTTTCTTTGCTTCTTGTTGGCAAAAATCTCAGGGAGAACCAGAGGAATTGCATTTGGTGTCAGGGAATGTTCGAACTAGAAGACACTGTGGAAATTCCACTTTGCAGGTGAGCTGAGGGCAGTCCAGACGGCCAAAGGTGTGTCCAGGTTTGCTGCGTCTGAGCCTGGGCTCCCACTAGCGCAGGAGAGTGTCTCTGGGCTCTGCTCCTCCACCACCCTTGGCCTTTGTGGCTACCAACCCAGCGAGGAGAGTGGGGCATGCCCAGGGGTGCCAAATTCAAAAGCTCAGCAGATACACACTGAGAAACCTCCCTCCCTCTGGTCCCCAGCAGCCTGGTTCTCCATTCTGGAAGCAATCTAGAAAATGCCTAGATTTCCTTCTGGGGGTATTCGGTGCCCCCCAGCAAGGATGCACGGAGCATTTCCCCCTCTCTTGCCCTCCCGTGGTTTCTTCTCTATCAGACACATGGGAGTGCACCTCACGGTGTTCTCTATGCTGCTTTTTTCTCTTAGCAATGTGGCCTGAGGGATATGTCCCCTCGAATGGATAGACTTGCCTTGTTCCTTTGACTTTCTCCATGGTTTTCCACCGTTGGGTGTATCGTGGCTTATTTAACTAGACCCTGACTGACAGGTGGTGAGTCGTTCCAATGTTTAGGTCCTGCTGCCCTGTTTCAGAAACCAAGTTTCTCTGTACAGTGGGCTTTGAGAGACGCAGGCCCGCAGCGAAGGTCCAGGATGGCCACATGAGCACCGCTGGAATGCTGTTCAATGAACCCATGAAGCGCACGTGTCCTCGGCCCCGGCCACTTTGCCCTGCATGTCCCCGCTGGGTTCCCACGAGCATGCAGGAATAACTCTGGGCGCCGACCATGGTGGTCACAGTCTTTTGGGGTATTTTTGATGGGATATTCCTCCCTGGGCTGAAACCTGGTATTTTGCATGTCCTGCCTCCAGACACGAGCAGGCTGCTCTCCGTGTCACCATTTCAGGTTTCTTTGGGTTTAGTGCAGGCTGCATCCTGGGGTTACTGCTTTTCATAGCTCTGGTCCTAGTGTGAGTACTGCTGATGGGAGAACATGTGCCCCAGAATGGCATGGCCGTGTCCCCACAGCTTCAGCAGGTGGCTTGGGACCTACCTTGTAGTGAGGATGCCACCACATAGGGATTTGCAAGGCGACTCTGGGGTTGCAACCGCTCACACAGCAAATATATATATTGTACGTATATATTTTAGGGAGGGGGAGGAGGGCAGAGGGCAGAAGAAGAGAGAGAGAATTTTTTTAAAAGATTTTATTGATTTATTTATTTGTCAGAGAGAGAGAGAGAGAGAGCACGAGCAGGGGGAGAGGCAGAGGGAGAGGGAGAAGCAGACTCCCCGCCCAGCAGGGGATGCAGGACTTGATCCCAGGACATGAGCTGAAGGCCGACGCTCAACTGACTGAGCCACCCAGGCGCCCCTCACACAGCAAATATTTAGCGAGTGACTGCTCTCTGCCAGATGCTGTGTTTGGCCAGGGCCAGAGAGGCTGCCAGAAATGCCAAACATAAAGAGATTTCCTGCAAGGAGTTGGCTTACACCATCGCGGGGGGCCTCCCGGACAGGCTGGAAGTCCCAGGGCAGGCTGTCCGGAAGGGTGGGCTGGACCTCTGGGGCTGAAGCCGCTGTCCATGGGCAGACTGCTGTCTTCCTCTGAAACCTCAGCTCTGTTCTTAAAGTCTTTCAACTGATTAGGTCAGACCCACCCAGATTATCCAGGACAGTCTCCTTGACCTCAAGTCAACTGATTGTGAATGTGAGTCACATCTGTAAAATACCTCCAAAGAAACACCTCCATTCATGTTTGATTGAGTGAGTGGGGACGGTAGCCTAGTCGAATGGACACACAAGACCTCCAAGGTAGTGTGTTATTATGTGGGAGGAAAAAACCCCTAAGTGTGGAACGATATTGTTTGCATTACCCAGGGCTGCGATAAATTATCACAAACTTGGGGACTTAAACAACAGAAATTGTTTTTCTTACAGTTGTGGGGGCCACCAGTTTGAAACCTAGGTGTCAGCAGGACCTGCTGCTTTCAGAGCCTCGAGGGGAGAAGCCTTCCTGCGTCTTCCAGCTCCTGCAGGAGGACGCCTGCCATTCCTGGCGTCCCTTGGCATAGGGACCGTCCCGTTCTCTGCGTCCATCTTCACAGGGTCTTCTCCCCTGGGCCCCTTCTTCTCCATCCTTGAGTCTCAGACCTCCCTCCCCTCAGCCTTATTAAAGACACCAGTCATAGGATTTAAGGCCCACCCTAATTCCAGGGGGATCTCATCTTGAGATCCTTCACTCAGTCACATCTGCAAAGACCCTATTTCCAAATAAGGTCACATCCACAGGTCCCACGGACTAGAACTTGGACACGTCTTTCTGGGGGCCACCACTCAACCCTCTACAAATAATATATGGTTTATTTCGGTCGTGCAACCAAAAGGAATCCGTGTGTTGGTGGATGGATACCCATTTCCTCTGAGGATACCCAAGACACTGAGAGCAGTCGCTGTCTTTTGCTGGCAGTGAAGAGTGTTTTAATGATCAATTTTTGGCCTTGAACTATGTGCAATGTTTTATTATTTTTTTAAAGATTTTTATTTATTTGAGAGAGAGAGAGCATAAGCAGGGGGAGCAGCAGAGACAGAGGGAGAAGCAGGCTCCCCGCCAAGCAAGGAGCCTGACGTGGGGCTCGATCCCAGAACCCCAGGATCAGCTGAAGGCAGACGCTTAACTGATTGAGCCACCCAGGTGCCCCCCCCCCCCGTGCATGTATACGTTTATACAAAATACAGTTTCCTGAGTTACTTAGCGTTTAAACTCTTGGATTACTTTAAGCTTTGATTAAAGTTTAATCGAGTTTTTAAAACTTAAAGTTTATAAAAATTTTCTGTAATAAAAATATTCAGGTTCATGGGCGCCTGGGTGGCTCAGTTGGTTAAGCGACTGCCTTCGGCTCAGGTCATGATCCTGGAGTCCCGGGATCGAGTCCCACATCGGGCTTCCTGCTCGGCAGGGAGTTTGCTTCTCCCTCTGACCTTCCCCCCTCTCATGTGCTCTCTCTCTCACTCTCTCAAATAAATGAATAAATAAAATCTTAAAAAAAAAAATATTCAGGTTCTGGTCTCCCCTCAATATATTCTGATTTCTTTATTGCTGAGAGAAGTTAAAGATTTAAATAAAGAAGACTCTGTTTATGGATTGAAAGATTTGCTGATTCACAATCCCATTCAAAATCTCAGCATACTTAAAAAAAAA
>NW_023270494.1:2661269-2683324 GCF_011800145.1 Mirounga leonina
GTCAGGGACAGTATGCACCAGGGGACAGTATGCACCAGGGGACAGTATTCACCAGCATGCATGCCTTCCTTGTAACTTCATCAGCATGATTCCTTTTGATCAAAATGTATCACTCTTTTTGGTTTGAAAATCTCGTTAAAACATTCAAACATTTTTACGACTCTGACATGAATCGTCAACTTGCCCCATGGAGAGAATTTCTCTGTTTTACAGGCTCCCCCCCCACCGCCCCGTATATGCCCCTTTACTCTTCAAAAGGCTCATTCCTGCCTTTCCAGCTTGATGACCTCCTGCAAGTGAGTGTGGGTTTCTGCGTTTAGTTAATTTGCGTGTTGTTGTTCTTGAACTGTTTCTTGGTTTGAATTCCTCCCCATCAGGGTCTGAATCCCCAACAGTGGGATTGCAGTATTTGCCACAAGACTTGGCACAGAACAGCCTTACCCATAAAAATGAGTAGTGTAAAGGTAGGCATGGGGCACATTCATCCCCAGACAGAGCATATTTGTGACTTTAAACCCTCACGTCCTCAATTAAATTAAAAATCCGTTGAAAAGGCACTGGCAAAGGTTGGGTGAGCGTGTGGGGGAATGGGCGCTCACGCACGTGCGTGGGGATACAATGGCTTCCGTGTCTCTGGAAAGCAGTTTGCCAGTGCCGTCCCACATCCTTTCAACCACACCTAAGGAATATCCGAAGGAAATAAAAAGGAACCGGAGATGCACAGAAAGATGTATTTGTGTACCGATGCGTTCACGGCAGCAGAGCTGGTACATAAATTGGAAATAGCTCAGTGTCCCTCCGGCGGCAGCTGACTTAAATCGAGTGCAGTGTGTTCATGCAAGGAAATTCAGTGCAATCCTTACAATTCACGTTCTGGAAGATCTTTGGAACGATACAGTGGAAACCACGTGTAACATTACATGAACAAAGTGGATTGGGGGGCGCCTGGGTGGCTCAGTGGGTTGAGCGTCTGCCTTCGGCTCAGGTCATGATCCCAGGGTCCTGGGGTCGAGCCCCGCATCGGGCTCCCTGCTCAGCGGGGAGTCTGCTTCTCCCTCTTGTGCACTCTCTCTCTCTCGAATAAATACACTCTTAAAAAAAAAAAAAGAAAAAAGTGGATTAGGAAAACACACAGTGTGGTCTCAGTATTGTGAAAATACCTGTGTATAAAAGTGCACAGAGAGGAGAGTGGAAAGAAAGAATAAAAATACAGAAGTGCTTACAATGATTTTTTTTTCCTTCTCGTACTTGTCTGTACTTTCCAGCGTTTCTGCGATGAACGCATAGGACTTCTACAGGCGGCGTTTCTGAGCAGACTCCTGACTGACAGGCTTCTTGACTCAGAGATGTGGGGACAACGAGAAGCCAGAAAAGCGACGAGAGGCTGGTTTGATTAAAGAGCATCATCCACGAAAATCATGAAACAGGAGAAGGGATGTTACTGCAGCCCCAGGTTTCCTAGTCATGAATTTTCATACAGGAAAGATGCAGCACATGACGCCTGTTAGGACAGTGGGGACTTCAGCACATCCTTGTGAGCAATCGCAGACCCAGAGGGCGTGAAGGAGTCAGGCCTCCCAGGACCAGAGCCTCACGCCCCTGCTGTCCTGCTGTGCGTCTTGTTTGGGGGGCAGGAGGTATGTGTATGTTCAGCTGCCTCACTCTGGTTATGGGGAGAGCACCCAGCTCCCCTGGGGTGTGACCCCCCCCTCTGTGGGGTCCTGTGTGTGTGGGGGGGGAGTGGATGGGTCTTGGTCCCGGAAGCTTCCGCAGCTCCCAGCCTGGGGACCGTTGTGCCTCGAGCCCTCCCCTGGGCATTTGCCCGAGGACTGTGCAGGAGAGTCTGGCTTCCTCCGAGGTCACTAAATTGGAGGGATGTCCATCATGCCTCCCTGCCCCAGGTTATGCGCATCTACTACGAGTCTCTGAGACAGCACATGGAGAGAAGCAGGGTGAGAAGAGGAGAACAAGAAATGGAGAAACAGACAGAAACCGGGACAGACCCAGAGTATCAGGACGCACCTGGGGCCTTGCTAGTTGGGACATCCCCTGGTGGCTCAGCTAGTCTGAGCTGAGTTTCTGTCCCTTCGTCAACCTGAGACTGTATTTTCCTTTCAGCTTCCCGTCAAACATCCGTAAAACTTGTCCACGTTCTAGGCCAGAAACAATATCAAACTCCCCAAGTGGAAACCATATGGGCCCCGTTCTCTGGTCACAATGTCACAGAACAGGAGACTGATAAACAGAGGGAGGGTGTCGAGAACGAATCTAAACAGACACACCACAAACGCAGCCGTAGGAATGTTACGTCTTTTTTTTTTTTTTTTAAGATTTTATTTATTTATTTGAGAGAGAATGAGAGAGAGCACATGAGGGGGGGGGGGAGAGTCAGAGGGAGAAGCAGACTCCCTACAGAGCAGGGAGCCAGATGCGGGACTCGATCCAGGGACTCCAGGATCATGACCTGAGCCGAAGGCAGTCGCTTAACCAACTGAGCCACCCAGGCGCCCCGGAATGTTACGTCTTATGTTGACCCCAAAGGATGCTCTGCATCAAGGCAAACGTGAGTTCAAACCGCATGTCCCTGAGAGTGGACGGGATTTAGAAGAGTGACGACACCAAGTGCTGGTGAGGATGTGGGGGAGCCAGGAGCCACGCACGCATCCGGGGTGCTGGGGCGCTGGTGGCTGCGAAAGGGTGCAGCCACTTTGGGAGTCAGGTTGGCAGTCGCTTAAAAGCGACATGAGCACTAACCATATGACCCCGAAATCCCCCTAGGTATCTCTCCGAAAGAACTGAAAACATACGTCCATACCAACCTGTCCACCAATGCTCACAGCAGCTTCACTCCTAATAGCCCCACAGCGGAACCAGCCCAGATGCCCATCAGCTGGTAATCGGATAAACAAGTTTCGGGGCGGCTGTAGAGGGATGACGGCTCGGGGATGGAAAGGAAGGGGCAGTCGATGACAGCACAGCGGGGATGCGTCTCAAAGCGCTCTGCTCACCGAAAGAAGCCAGACACAGAGTGACATCCTAGATGCTTCCATTTCTACAAAATCTACAAAAGGCAAGACTTAACAGACCCAGGAAGCAGATCCGGGGTGTCCTGAGCCAGGGGTGGGGTGGGGGCTGACTGCCAAAGGGCACAGGGGGCTTTTGGGCAGGATGATCCCCAAACTGGATGGGGGATGGAGTCCTGGGATCCTGCTTCACTGTCCCAGGGGTTTCTTTGGCCTTTCTCACGGGATGGCCTTGCAACAGAATGCCTTATTACTGTATAGAAAGTTGTAGAATTTTTTTCTTTTTTAAAAGATTTTAGGGGTGCCTGGGTGGCTCAGTCGTTAAGCGTCTGCCTTCGGCTCAGGTCATGATCCCGTCGTCCTGAGATCAAGCTCTGCATCGGGTTCCCTGCTCCAAGGGAAGCCTGCTTCTCCCTCTCCCACTCCCCCTGCTTGTGTTCCCTCTCTCTCTGTGTCTCTCTGTCAAATTAAATAAATAAAATCTTCAAAAAAATTAAAAGATTTTATTTATTTTTGCGAAAGAGAGAGAGAGAGCATAAACAGAGGAAGAAGCAGACTCCCCTGCTGAACAAGGAGGCTGACGTGGGACTCGATCCCAGGACCTGGGAACCATGACCTGAGCCGAAGGCAGACCCTTCACTGACTGAGCCACTCAAGCGCCCACATTCTTTTTTTTCTTGTCATGGGCGGACAGGTATGTTAAGTTTTAAAAAACCAAATTTTAAAACTATGTACCCCAGGGACGTCTGGGTGGCTCAGTCCTTAAGTGTCTGCCTTTGGCTCAGGTCATGATCCCGGGATCCTGGGATTGAGCCCCACATCGGGCTCCTTGCTCTGCGGGAAGCCTGCTTCTCCCTCTCTCACTCCCCCTGCTTGTGTTCCTGCTCTCACTATCTCTCTCTCTGTCAAATAAATAAAATCTTAAAAAACAAACAAACTATGTACCCCAAATGACTCCATGTTTGTGAACTAGATCTATGTATACAAAAATCTGGAAATACACTCGACTAATTTCTGCTTATTTAAAAAAAAATAGTGTCTCGCTCTATGAATGTGTATCCTTTCCATGAAGAAAACGTATAGAAGGTGTTTGTAAGGAGCCCGGAGACCCTCCAGTCCGGTCTCCTCTTCCTCATCTTCCCTATTCTAAAACTTAATTATGCTGGTGGTTGCACACTGTATACATTTACCAAAACTAATAGAACTAACCTCAAATGGGTGTATTGTATTGTACGGAAACTGTACCCCCCAAAAGGAAAAAATTAGCAGAAGTGGAGAAATCTGTATGTAAGGTCTGTGGGGTTATAGGGACAGTGTCCTGGTTGTGATGTTGTGCTACACAGGTGTTACCTTCAGGAGAGGCTGGCGGCCCCCAGGAGCTGAAGAGGCAGGGAAGGGTCTGCCGACACCGTGATTTCAGGTTTCTGGTGCCCGGAACCACGAGGGACTAATGCCCTGTTGTTTCAAGCCACACAGTTCACAGTACTTGGTTACGGCAGCCCCGGGAGACTCATACGGAGGGTTCTGACCTTCTGATGGTGGTGACATTAGGACGGGTGGAGAGTAGAGGGAAGGGATAGGCCATAAAAGGTGATAGACTGATTGGTAATCCTTTAGGGAAAAAGTAGTAATGTTGTACTCCTTATGTCGACATAAAAATAAAAAAAAATCAGATGGACCAAAGGTTAAATTTGTAAGCTCTGTGCCCAGGAGCTGTCTGTCCTCGTCCCCCAGCCCCTGACAACCCCTGATCTACTTTCTCTCCATGGATTTGCCTGTTCTGGACATTGCCTATAAATGGAACCATATAGTGTGTGGCCCGGGTGCCTGGCTTCTTATGCTCAGCATTTGCATTTCCCTAATCCACTCATGTTCTTTTTAATCGGAGCTGAAGTTTAAAAAGCGGGATATTTCTGGGGCGCCTGGGTGGATCAGTTGGTGAAGCGTCCGACTCTTGGTTTTGGCTCAGGTTATGGCCTCAGGGTCATGAGACCGAGCAGTGGGATATTTCTGAAGCTCCAATTGTTGTCATCCCTTGAGAACCGTGGAAGGCAGGTCTCCCTGGGCTGATTTCCCCACAGGGGCTCCTGAGTGCACCTGCTTTCTCTCTTTCCGATTCCCGTCTGCTATTCTGGACGCAGGGGCCTACCCAGCTCCCGACCTCTGGATGGAGGCCCCCAGGAGGGAGGCCCCCATGGAAATCGCCCCCAGGAAGACTCTGTGTGTCCAGCAGGTGTGGGTCTAGGCCCCCAGCAGGCCTTAGATGTCATTATTATGTTATTATGTGCCTGCTCTAAAAATAGCCTGAGTCAAAGAGCAGAGGCCAAGAGTAAGATGTAGTAAAGGAATGTCAGAGAGTAGGACAGAGCGTAGGACTAGAAGAGAGGCCACAGATGTGGGGACCACAGGGCTTCCATCCCACCAAAGGGGCTACCAGATGCTCGCAGGCAGATAAAGAGGCTTTATTCTGTCTTCTCCACCCCAGGGAAAGGGGTCTTTTGCCCAGGAACTGGCCACACGGGCCTTGCCCAGCAATGGTGACAAGCTTTCCACTCCCTGAGGTGAGCACAGGGCTGGATCGGGGAGCCCCACCTCTGCCTCCTGCAGAAGGTCTGTCCTGAGTGGTGGAGGTGTGTGTGTGGGGGAACAGGTGACCATCATCCTGGTCTCTCTGGGACCGATTCCATCCTGGTTTTTCTTCTGCTGGAATGAGTTGACTTGCGTCCTCCATATTTCCAAGTTCTAACCCTTGGGACCTGTGAATTTAATCTTATTTGGAAAAAGCGTCTTTGCAGATGTAATTATGGCAAGGATCTCAAGGTGGGATCACCCCAGATTTAGGGCCACCCTAAATGCAACGACACCTGTCCTTACCTGAGAAAGATTTGAGGCAGGCACAGGAAGAAGGCCACGTGAGGATGGAGGCAGAGACTGGAATATGTCTACAAGTCAAGGGATGCCAAGGATCACGGGACAACCACTGGAAGCTGAAAGAGGCAAAGAAGGAGTCTCTCTCCAGGTCTCTAGAAAGAATCAACCCTGCTGACATCTCGATTTCAGACCTCTGGTCCCCAGAACTGGGACAGAATACATCTCTGTTGTGTTAAGCCCTCCAAATTGTGGTAATGAGTTATGGCAGCCTAGGACACATGGCTACCCAGTATAAGGGATTTTCAGTGCTAAGACCGGGAGAATCTTGAGCAAATCGGGATAGCTGGTCAACCTGGCATTTGAAATATCTGCCATACTTTTTGAACTCGAGTCAAAACACATAAGCTAGCTTTGGCTCACATAGCATATGAAGTTTCTCTGGGTCACGACTGGTAACTTTCTATGTCACAGTTTCTACCCTGTCTGTCCCTCTGGTGTCAGCTTTGTATAGTATTCGGGGCCTTCTGCCTCAGAGGGCATTGATAGCAGGAGGTAGGAATGGACAGGGGGTGCCCTTGGCCTTCTCAGCAGTCCTGTGTGTCTTTGGGGGTGTGCAAACCCTCTACATCTCAGCTTCTCCTCTTTTGGAAAGAGGAGATGCTCCTAGCCTGGCCCTCAAACGGCTACATGATAACCTGTCTTTCAGCGGAAAGATGCAGCTGAACGACAAAATGCCAAGTGGTCCTCACCTTCCCGCTGCTTGCTCCTGAGCCGGGAGACACTGGTGGGTTCACCTAGGAAATTGCCAGCATCTGGGTGGCAGCAGGAGTCTGGAAGCTTCATCCTGGGAAGAGAGTTGGGCTGTCCTGTGGAGAATATCTACTGGTTTCCTCTTCCTTCTGCTTCCCCATTTCCTGCTGGACCAAACCAGGGGACCCGCTGATTCTCTAAGCAGTGAGACAACCGGAAAGAACACAATCCCCACCACCTGCTGGACCCTGTTTTCCTTGTTATGGATATAGGTGCTCAGGGGGCTGCAGTATTGACGCCAGAGCACCGCTGTGGGCACCTCCTACTCCCTGACCCCTTGGGGCTGACTCTGCAGCTGTAAAGGAAAAGTCAGCTTTGTCTTGACACCGTGGGAGCCTTGCCCGGATTCATCCTGAGCTCTCCTGCCTTCCCACGGTGGTCAATCGCAGGAAACCTCCTCTGATGTGCTGAACGCGGCCCAGGAGCCCCCCAGAGCCCTTCCCACGGTCTTTGGCAATGCAGAGCCCTGCGGCTCGAGATGGCGCTGCCCCCGGGGCCGAGGCCTGCCCCTGGATGTGACCTCTGGAAACATAGGCCAAGATTCTTTTGATCTCACAATTTCTGGAGTGCAAGTATTTAGAAATGTCTTCCGCCCCAAAGCTGGGGTGGCCAGGTGCCGGGGAGGGGAGGCAAGACTGAGGAGCGGGGTGAGCTGTGGACAGCCCCCAAAAGGGGACCCGTTTGCATGTGGAGGGGCCGGGAGACAAACCTTCTTTTCTTTTTCTTTTTCTTTTTTTTTAAGATTTATTTATCCATCTTATTTTTTTATTTTTAAATATTTTATTTATTTATTTGTCAGAGAGAGAGAGAGAGAGAGCACAAGCAAGGGGAGGGTCAGAGGGAGAAGCAGGCTTCTGGCTGAGCAGGGAGCCCGATGTAGGACTTGATCCCAGGACCCCGGGATCATGACCTGAGCCAAAGGCAGATGCTTCACTGACTGAGCCACCCAGGCACCCCTTATTTATCCATTTTAGAGAGAGAGAGAGAGAGAGAGCGTGAGAGCGTGGGGGGGGGCAGAGGGAGAGAGAATCCCCAAGCAGACTCCCTGCAGAGTGCAGAGCTGGATGTGGGGCTGGATCTCACCACCCTGAGATCACGACCTGAGCCGAAATCAAGAGTCGGACACCCAAACCACTGAGCCCCCCAGGTGCCCCGAGACAAACTCAAGAGGCTGGTCTTCTATTTTCCTCACATACTGTGTTGTCCATATAAAATAATACATGCTCCCAGTAAAAAAAATATATTTATATTTTGTGTTTTCGTATATATTTAAGATACTTTAAATATGCTTTTGTATATTGTGTTTTCCATACATATAAAACATACGCTCCCAGGAAAAGCAGCTTATAAAATTGAGCTCTAACTTACATTAAGTAAAGGGTACGGATCTTAAGGAGAGAGCTCGGCGTATTTTCACGCGAGTTGATGTCTGTGTAGCTACCGCTCTGAGAGGCACAATGGCGTGGGGAAGGCCTCCTCCAGCCCCCAGAGCTCACCTCCGTTCTCACTTGCAACCCCACAGATTGGTTTGGCTGTTTTAGAAATCTGTATAAATGGAATGGTACGGAACGTGCTCTTTTCTGTCTGGCTCATTTCAGGTAGTATTCCGTTGAGTGTCTACGCCACAAATTGACTCCTTTTTTGTTGACGGGACTTGGCTAGTGTCCCGTAGGAGACATCCCAGGTAGCGCTGTGGTGAGCTCCGCATAGGAAGTGGGACCGAGAGGACAAATAAGACACTTTCCTGATGTGAAATCTGTGGGTCAGAGACCAGCTGCTCCTCCCGAAACCCTGACCCACAGGCGGCCGGAGAAATTAGGACCCTGTATTTGAAAGGCATGGAAAGGAAATAATTTTATACCTACAGCAAAACAGGTAGATGGTTCTAGTGATGTGAGTTTTGAGACTCAGCAGCTCAATCATGGCGTTCCTTTGCTTACATACCTTCATTGCACAATGTCAAAAGGAAACGTTTGTTTGATTTTGGTACGCACTTTAGAATAAAAACCCCAGAACCAGAAGGCACCATCATTCTCCATCTTGTTTCTCAGGCCATCTGCACCAACTTACCACAGCACCCTTGCCTTCTGAGCCTAGACTGGACCTCAGAATCCTTCCTAACCAAAAGCTCCCTGCGGTCAGTAGTGACTTGAGTTGGTGTGAGTTGAAGCCTTGCTGCCCCCACGATGGCATGTCATCTACTATTGGGTTGAGGAGAGGGTAGAGGTGGGGAGGAGTGTGGGGGAGTGGGTTGGGTTGAAGAGGGGAGTGGGGACGGGAGAGGGCGGGCCAGGAAGATTCATGATAAATATGGAGATCCAGTTATTGGAGCAAGACCTGCATTGACCATATCTGTTGGTTCCTGTCTGGGCTTGTTGGCCCCGCAGGTGGGCTAGTTTGGTGACGAGGTTGGGGCCTCCCCAGGACAAAAGAGAGAGGGGCAGGGGGTGGGGGCCGGGGTGACAATGGGCAGCAGCTGCTGTTCCCCTCTCCAAAGTCTCTGATACCTTGCTCTAGGGTGGGCTGGCCGGGGCTTGGGTGCAAAGAACAGACTCTTCAAACACCTGGTATCTGAAGCTGAAGATCTTTAATGACAGGACATTTTCCTCTTCTCTTTCCTGTAAAGAGCAGCTTCCCCCTCTGGCTTTGGGTGGCTTTGCATTTGAACTTGGACATGCTGATGTCTCTTCCCACAGCCCCTTGCTCATCCTTCCAACTAGTTCTCTGGTTCTGTGTCCCCCCAACATCCTCTCTCTCATCCCTCTGAATAATGAAAGGTTTCTACATAATCCGAGGGAAGGATTTTAAGGTCCAGATGACCAGAGGTTGCAACCTGAATGTCTGGATGGCTAAGTGGGTAGCATTAGGCGCCCCGGACACTCCTCACCCACTCGTCTCCTCCGTGTGTGTGTGTAGGTTCA
Source organism: Mirounga leonina (assembly GCF_011800145.1). NCBI lineage: Eukaryota > Metazoa > Chordata > Mammalia > Carnivora > Phocidae > Mirounga > Mirounga leonina. The sequence continues at coordinate 2,670,895 of NW_023270494.1, forward strand.
CACGATTCTCTGCGCACACAATCCCTTTGTACCGTATGTATACCACAGACACGGCATTGAAAAGCCGAAACATCAAAGCTCTGTTACATCTCAAGCACTGAGCACCTGCTGGACAGGTGGTGGCCTGGGCGCCAGGGGAACACCAGCAAATAAGACAGGGTCGCCGCTGCCTTCAAGGAACTTTGCCCAACTCCCAAACTGGCAGGCATCCTTCACCATCCAGATGTGATGTGTGGCCAGTGATCAGCCCAAGGTGGGTCCTTTTTTTTTTTTAATTTAAATTGTGGTGAGATGTACACAACATAAAACCACTAATTACATTCACACTGTTACAACCACCACCACCGTCTGTCTCTGGAGGTGTTTCATCGTCCCAAACTGACAGTGTCCCCATGGAACACCAGCCCCTGACAACCTCTCAGCTTTCCGGATTCGACGACTCCAGGTACCTCACGTAAGTAGAATCCGAGAGGATCTGTCCTTTTGCAACTGGCTGATTTCACCGAGCACCGTGTCCTTGAGGTTCCTCCATGTGTAGTCGGTGTCAGAATGTCCTTCCTTTTTATGGATGAATCAGATTCCCTTGTCTGGATGGACCCCATATTGCTTACCCGCTCATCCATCGATGGCCAAAATGGGGTGCTTCCGTCCCTTGACTGTAGGTGATACTGCTTCTGTGGATCTGTGGACATGGGAGGTACACATACTAACCAGGGCTTTTAAATATACTGAATTGTCAACATTTAATACTTGGGAGATTTCACCCTCCAAGAATATCCAGTGTCCAGCTTCTTGTGAAAGATAGGGCACTGTGGCCACACTGGGCTGTGGTCCTGTGTGTCAGTGACCGGCAGTGAGCAGCTCCTCATCCCGGGACAGTGGCATCCAGACACAGACCAGAGGCTGACTGCCGTACGTTATAGTGCTTACGTTGTTGTTTTCCTTTTAGTCGAGTTAAAAAAAAGCCAAAATATTTCCATTACCTGCGTCTCTATCAAACGTGGAAAATAGGAAACAGGTGGAAAGGTCTCCATGTTTCGGGGAGAGAAGAGTATTCCTGCGTATGGAGTATGCACGCAGGGTAGGTCTGCGGGCCAAGAGCCCAGCGGATCTGGTTCATCCCCAGCAAACGGGTCCCTCTCCCGTTTTGATTTCCCGCAGGGCATTTTAGTGGACCTCTGGCTGGGTTCCGGATGAGGCTCAGTTCTACTAGTAGGTGACTAAGTCATCTAGGTCATGATATCCTAATCATGGGTTTGATTTCTGATTAGTGGAATCCTAATCGCCCCCACTGCGAACCTGTTAGGCATAGGAAGCAAGCAGGTGTGGACGGTTGAGTGGTGGCCGCTGGGAAGACACGCGCAGGTCCTGACCCTCCTTACCTCTGAATGTGAGCCTTTATGGAAGAGGGTGCTTGCGGATGTAATTAAGGATCTGGAGATGACATCATCCTGGATTAACTGAGTGGGTCCTAAGTCCAATGACAAGGGTCCTTCTAAGAGACGGAGGAGTAGAAGGCCCAAGCAGGAGGGGCAGCCACGGGACCACAGAGACAGAGACTGGAGCGAACAGCCACAAGCCTGCAGGTGCGGGCAGCCACTGGGAGTGGGAAGGCAGGAAGGATCCTCCCCTACAGCCTTGAAGGGGTGGCCCAGGCCGACTTCTGAGCTCCAGAGCTGTGAGAGAATGAGTCTGGGATGTTTTAAGCCCCCCAGTTCGTGCTCATTCTTACAGTGCCAACATAGCGGGTGGCCAGATTCTCTCTGTGGGTGAAAGGGAAGCGTGGCATCCTTATGGATGCAGGTGACGCAGGATACGAACGCTTTGGTTGCATGGTGGCCTCTGTGGTCAGTATAACAGGACAGGAGGCCTTGCTCAGCCTACGTACTAGCAAAAGGGCAAAACTACATGAATCCCCATTTTAACCAAGAGGAAAATGGGCACAGAGAGGATGCGATTTACCCGGGGTCTGGTACATAATCCATGGCAAAACCGAATATGGGATCCCCCCCCCAAAAAAAAACAAAGAGCAAAGTGTAGGTAGTGATGATGAATGCTTCTCACTCAGGGTGAGAGGAGGCAGGAGGGCCCTGGCTTTTCAGGTTATCTTTCAAAAGAATTTTCAGGTCCACATAGCACCTCTTTGCAGTTGGGAATTGTGGGTCTTTAGGATGAACGTCCGTCTCTGTGCTTGCTTACGGGCCATTTGTATTTCTTAGAACTGACTGTAACCACGTTTCATATGAGAAGAGCAAACTTCTTTTGAAAAGGACATAAAAAAAAGAAAATGATGTAAATAAGAAACACTACTTGTTTAATGAAGTCTTAAGAGTAGCGATATCAAGAATCACATGACCAAAAGCAAACCCGGAGCCAGAGACTTTTCAAGGCCAGTCCTCCCTCGCGGGTGTGGCGCAGGAGAAAGGACTTGTCCTGGACGGACACACCGGGCTCCCCACTGCCAGGGCCGGACGCGGCGGATTCATGCTTGTGGCAGGTGCTGTCGTCTGCCTGTTCACCTGAGGCTTTCACACAACACACCGGCCTTCCCGAGGGCTTGTCTCTGCGGTGTGGTTGACTCAGAAAGGCTGGTTCTTGCATTTGTTTTCCAGAATGAGTTTCTCACAAGGAGCTGCTGGTTAAAAGAACCCCTTCCCTAGTTAATTCCAGATGGGGAATACATTCAACCTGCATATTTTATGAGGAGGGTAGGAGGTATCCGTTAAGGTGTTTTCTCTGTTTAAAAATCAAGCAATCTGAGGATTGCTTCAATCTGATGATTGAAAAGGGTCGTTCTGCAAAGTGAGCCAGCAGGAGGCACTTCACCAGGATTTGCCCTCCCTGCGGCAGGGCCCCCCCCCCACCGCAAAGCCTTTTTTTTTTTTTTTTTGCTCCAGGCAATGAAAGGGAAACTTTGTTGAGGCCCCAGGTCCTTGGGCTCGGGCAGGAGGCCACCCTGCGGGCGAAGGAAGAGCTGGTTGAGGGGCCTTATTTGACCTCTTTGGGGCGCGGGTTGTTGGTGTGGCGCAGTTGACAGCCCCGGGGATGCCGCCGAACAAAATGCTTGCCGCGGTTCGTCTGGTGGCAGTTGTATTTCTGGGCCAGTGTGTGAAGGGAAGGCTCGATGATGATGCCAGCCTGCAGATGAAGCACCAAGTGCAGGGTGGACTCTCTCTGGATGTTGTAGTTGGACAGTTCTGCCATCTTCCAGCTGTTCGCCCACAGAAATCAGATGCGGCAGGTCAGGCAGGATGCCCTCCTTGTCCTGGATGTTGGCTTTGACATTCTCAGTGGTGTCAGTGGGCTCCACCTCGAGGGTGATGGTCTTGCCTGTCAGGGTCTTCTCAAAGATCTGCATGCCTGCGTCCGCTCGTGGTAGGGAGAAGAGGACTTGACGCTTCTAAGAGGATTGGCGCACTGTACGGCCCGGAGAAAAGCTTCATACCCCTCCTGCATGAACTCGGGTTTGCCCAGGAAGATCATCCACACACCTAAGTCCTCATGGGATAGCTTGGGCTGGCCCAGAGGACAGGCCTCTCTCTCAAAGGCCGGCTCGCCCCCCGGGACCCAGGCCAGCTCAGAATCCTGGCCCCACATGCCCAGCTCAGCAGACCCGGCCGTTGTGTGGAACCTGGTCCGTGTGGACAGGCTCTGGGTCACCCCCTCCCATACCTGGACTCTCACAGCCTCCTGCGCAACCAGTGGGCCGAACTCTCAAGACAGCCCCAGCAAAGCCTTAAGAAGGCTGGTGCTCACTGGAGCATCCCTGCCCACCTTCCCTGAGCCTCTCTGATGGAGGATGGGGGCTTAGCCAGGCTCTGGGGGTGGGGGGGTGCACACTCAAGCTGCTCCTCCTGGCTCCCCTCCCCCAGCCCAGCCTTTGGGTCCCTCCCTGGCGGCATATTTATTAGCCAACCAGAGGACCAGGGCAGCTCTGGGGAAGCCAGCTAAGCCGACTGAGCCCTGCTATTGAGGCTCCCTGGCCTGAAACACAGCCCCTACTTGCAGCCTCCCTGCTTTTTGTTTTGATTTTTGGTGGGGTCCCGGAATCTGTTTTTTCAAAAATTGTGCTAAAATACACAGAACATGAAACTTACCATTTTAACTCTCTCAAGCGTATAATTCAGTAGCATCTAGTACCTTCAAGATGCTATACAAGCGTGACTACTCTCTGGTTCCCGGACATTTTCATCTCGCCACAAGGGAGCTATACTCACTCAGCAGCTGCTGACCAACCCCCCCAGCTCCCCCCCCCCCAGCCCCGCAGCCCTCCCCTGCTTTCTGCCTCCTAGGATTTGTCTATTCTGGACATGCGGCAAAAAAGGAATCCTGTGATGTGGGGCCTTTTGTGTCTTTCTTCCCCTCTGCGTGTCTCTGAGGGCCATCCATGCAGCGGGGGGCGGGGAGCGGGGAGGGGACTTCCCTCCTTTCCAGGGCGTGTCATGTCCCGTGGTGGGGACGCACCGCACTTCGCTGATCCCTGCTTCTGTCTACACCCGTGTCTTTGGGCTGTTTCCACCTTTTGGCAATTATCAAGAATGCTGCTATGGACATTCGTTCCTGGGACATGCACCAGCCGTGGCACCCCTGGTCACCCGCGCCTGCGTGTGTCCCCTGCTGAGGAAGCCCTGGCCTGCTTTCCATGTGGCTGCCGTGCCACGTCTGCAGAGGCACCTGTCACTTTCCTTTCTTTCTCTTCTTTTATTATGATGGTCCTCCTTTGGGTGTAAGGTGGCATGCTGTGGCTTGGACTTGCATTTCCCAGGTGAGTGTCCTCTCTGCGCTCCTTGGTGGCTTGCTTGTCACCGACACCTCCTCCGATTCTTGGGTCCAAAAGGAAGTAGAACTAGGTCAGCGGCCTCCAAGCTGCTTTGTCCATGGAGCCCTTGCAAGAATTTGGAAAAATGCCCTTTTGGTACCTTTTGAGGTTGGTATCTACCGTTTTTTGTCATTAAGTTCACAAGGGTGCAAAGGATGGGATTTCTGGTGTATTGTAAACACCAACTTTTACTTTATTTTATTTTATTTTAAGATTTTATTTATGTATTTGAGAGAGAGAGAGATTGCAAGGGCAGGAACACAAGCAGGGGGAGTGGGAGAGGGAGTAGCAGGCTTCCCGCCAAGCAGGGAGCCCGATGCCGGGCTCGATCCCAGGACCCTGGGATCATGACCTGAGCCGAAGGCAGACGCTTAACGACTGAGCCACCCAGGCACCCCAAACACCAACTTTTAAAAAATAGAACAGTTCCTCGCTCTGTAGAAGCAAAACCTGACATTCTGTCCTGCTTTCAAGGTCATTGAGTAAATCCTGTTCCTCAGTCACAGACAAACCAAACCAGCAAACCGCTTTGCACCCTAGGATAACCCCAAATCTCAGCGTCCCCCAATAAGAAAACCCTGTTTATTTCCTGTGAACCTCTGATAATCAGAATTTTAGCCCTGACCTTTGCTCTTCCTGTCGTGTGTCCTGATCTTTAGGATTAGCATAATCATGTGAGAAAGTGGCCGCTGGAAACTCGGTTTTCTTGTGACTTTTTTTTGCCTTTTAAATACTTGATGGCGTTTTTTGTTTGGTGAAGTCAGCCTCCCCTGCACTCTTTGCAAGAAAAGTTTCTTTTCTTTTCCTAAATGCAACTGCCTCCCATTTCCCTGGGGCCATTCTTTTAAATATATCAAATGAAATGTAAATAATGTAGTGAAGTGACCTCTGAGACCAGAGAGACCAGAGAGATAGACAAATTCTTCTTGGTTCTTCTCTCTTTCACCTGGGGGGGGGGGGTCCTGTCTCACTTCTTCCCCTGAATTTTATTTTAATAAAAACATTTTTATGTTTGAAAGTAATTCACTAATCACTCAAGCATAGGTTTCTTTCTTTCTTTTTTTTTTTTTTAAAGATTTTATTTATTTGACAGAGAGAGATACAGCGAGAGAGGGAACACAAGCAGGAGGAGTGGGAGAGGGAGAAGCAGGCTTCCCGCTGAGCAGGGAGCCCGATGTGGGACTCTATCCCAGGACCCTGGGACCATGACCTGAGCCGAAGGCAGGCGCCCAACGACTGAGCCACCCAGGCGCCCCCAAGCATAGGTTTCTGCAAGAAAAGCATAATTTAAATTTAACGTGTTATTTCCGGCAACTCTAAGGCTCTTAGTATGAAAAAAAAATTATTCTGGATTGAGTAATGCAATTAATCAATTGACCAAACAAACGTAAGTATATTAAATTGTGGTATATATTTATTATATATGTAATATATAATATATAAATACAATATATATAAAAGTTAAAATTTTGAACTGCACCTTTTTTTTTTTTTTTTAAAGATTTTATTTATTTATTTGACAGAGAGAGAGACAGCGAGAGCAGGAACACAAGCAGGGCGAGTGGGAGAGGGAGAAGCAGGCCTCCCGCCGAACAGGGAGCCCGATGTGGGACTCGATCCCAGGACCCTGGGATCATGACCTGAGCGGAAGGCAGACGCTTAACGACTGAGCCACCCAGGTGCCCCTTGAACTGCATCTCTTAATGAGATGGATGGAGCTGCATGTTTTCAAATAGTTCATATGTCTTTGGGTGAGTATTATTTATTTCCTAAGACTTGGTTCATTCCTGTTTTTCATTTATTAGTGTAGACTATGAGAAAACTTCATATAAATTCACATGATAATGGGAGAGTTTTGCTAGGGCTATGTTCCTCCTCTTTCTGAACTTTTTTTTTTAAGATTTTATTTATTTGAGAGAGAGTGAGGGAGGGAGCACGAGGGGGGAGGGGCAGAGGGAGAAGCAGGCTTCCCGCTGAGCAGGGAGCCCATTGCCGGGCTGGATACCAGGACCCAGACATCACGACCTGAGCCAAAGGCAGTCGCTCAACGCACTGAGCCACCCAGGCGCCGCTTTCTGAACTTCTTTGGAGATTTAAGTCAAAAGCCACGCAGTGATTTATCACCAAAAACAAAATTTAAAAAATTGACTGGATTAGGTTCTCTTCCGCATGAATGAGATACCGGGATTTCTTGGCACTCCCGGTATGTGGCATGTGAGTGGCCTGGGTCCCTTCCTGGTCCCCAGATTCTCCCACCCTTCTCCTGCTCCTGCCAGGCGGGAGGGAGGGATGAGGAAACGGAGGTGTCCCCGAGGTCGCGGGTCCCGAGGCTCAGCGTCTCGCGGGTCCTTGCCGAATGAGCGGCCCGGACCTGGTCGCCTTCGGACACCGCCTGCTGCGCTTTGGTCGCGCCTGCCCCCGAGTCCCCGCGGATGGCAGGTGTCTGGGCGCTCCCGGTAGGCTTGGTGGTGGACCCCGGGCAGCCGCGGCGACCTTCCTGTCGGGGAGTGCGTGCCTAGGAGGCCACCCCTCCTCTGACGTGACCCCACAAGGTGGATCTGCAGAGAGGGTCACAAAGGGGAGGGGTGCACCAGCTTGCTGCGCGTGCGCGGACCCGGCTGCGACCCTCTGCGGGCTGTGCCTGCGAGTGTAGACGCCGGGGACCTGTTCCAACAGCGCATCCTCAGGTGTCCGGGTCCCGAGTGGGTTTAGGGTGTGTGTGTGTTGTACGAGGATCACGGTGTGTGTGGCTGGCATGGGAAGGGACGCGTACAGTGGGGGTGGATGCGGTGAGTGCAGCGCGAGTGATGCGTGCGCGCGTGTTACGTGTGCGCATGTGAGTGGTGTGCGTGCTGTTGTGTGCGGGTGTCCTTACGGTGTGTGGGGGTGGGATGGGACAGGGCAGCGTGCGTGGGCGGCGCGCGCGGCGTTCCGTGTCGCGTCCCGCCTGCGCCCCCAGCTCCGGGCTCAGCGACAGCGCGCCGCCTGCGGCGCAGGCACCTCCCGCGGAGCGGAGCGCGGCGGGTAACCATGGCAACAGAAGCTCCCGCAGCTCGGCGGTCTGGGTGAGGGGCGCTGCGCACCCCGGACGGCGGGCGTGGGGGAGGGGAGGCCGCTCGCCCCCAGAAACGCGCGGACGAGCCGGGCTGCCCTGCGACACACCCTTGCGAATCACCTCTCGTTGACACCCCTCCTGATGGGGCGCCCAGGCCCATCCTCGGTCCCTGCTGCTTGCCTGAGGGACCTGGACCCCTCGCTCGGGTCCTCCGCGGGCCTGGGGCTGGGCGCCCAACGAACGAGTCCAGCTGCCTCGCCTCGCAGCCAGTAGATGCGCAAAGCTCTCAGTGCCGTCAGGTGCGAAGGCGCAGCAAGGCGGTCGGCTCCCGATCCTAAAGATGGCCTGGACCGCAAGCACCGCTGTGGGGCTTGATGATTGGCAGGTGCTCCTGTTGGGTCCCAGGCGGATGGGCCAAAGGGAGCCGCCGCGTTTGACAAAGGAGCCTCTTCAGTGGGGAGGAGAGGATCTGGGCCAAGCAGTTCCCTGGGTTCTGGGAAGAACAGACTTACTCGCCTCAGCGGAGAGCACCTGAGAGAAAGGGCTGGCCTGGCCCTACTGGGATTGAACTTGGAGATACCTGTGCTCCCCTCCCACTTCGCTCAGGGCTAGCTGGTGGCTGAGGCTGCCTCAGTTGTAATCCTGTTTAACCTGCGGAGGTTGGGCCAGACCAGCTTCTATTCATTCATTCATTCATAACCTTTATTTTTATTTTTTTTTATTTTAAAGATTTTATTTATTTGACACAGAGAGAGAGAGAGAGAAATCACAAGGAGGGGGAGTGGCAGAGGGAGAGGCAGAGGGAGAAGCCGGCTCCCTGTAAGCCCAATTCAGAGCTCCATCCCAGGGCCCTGGATCATGACCTGAGCCGAAGGCAGACGTTTAACGGACTGAGCCACCCAGGCTTCCCTATTTTTATTTTTTTAAAGATAAATTTAATTTATTTATTTGAGAGAGAGAGAGAGAGCACAAGCAAGGAGGAGAAGCAGAGGCAGAGGGAGAAGTAGTCTCTCCACTGAGCAGAGAGCCTCACACAGGACTTGATCCCAGGACCCTGGGATCATGATCTGAGCCCAAGGAGACACTTAACTGACTGAGCCACCCAGGTACCCCCATAACCTTTATTAAGTGCAATGATTCTCAAGTGTGATACTGTGGACAGCAGCATGAGAATCCCCTGGGAACTACTCAGAAATGCAGGTTCTCACGCCTACTCCAGACCTCCAGATCCAGACGTGTATGTGTGCTCAGGCTCACCTGCACAGCATCTGATCGAACAAAGAGCTTGGGAGGCACACAGATCCAGAGTGGCCTTTGTGCGTAGCATGGGGCTACATGATCCCTTCCCTCAATGGATCTGAAAGCAAACCTGATTTGGAAAGTTCTACTTCTCTTCTCTGAACAACCGGCATTCCATTGGGGCTCCATCTAAAATTTGGGGAAACAAATACTCCTTGACCACGCCCTAAGGTTGATGTGGTTATTTCAGAGGAGCCGGGGAAGGAGAAGCTGGAGGAACAGGAGGTTCTGAATTCCTATTTCAGAAGCTGCTTGAGAAAGGCTTCAAGGGGTGTTGAAGAGCCTGAGAGTGCCGCCTCCTGGTGACAGCATGCGGGGCTGGCTCTACAGGGGCGAGGCCTCCTGACAAAGGGGGCTTTCACTGTCCCAATCATACGCCCTGTCACTCTTGACCTGGCCAGTCAGTACTTGGATGTCCCACCCATTACTGCCAGCCCCTGGACTGGCTCAGTTGAACAAAGGCTTTGAGCTGACAGAGAGCAGTATATGGATGGAGCAATCAGTGTTGAGTGTCAGTCACCTCCATGTGGCTCCAGAATGCAGTGCTCTGCTCTGTTTCAGCTGGAGTTTTCTCCCGTTTTCGTTAGGCTGATAGTAAAATGAACTTTGTATGGTCAATTACAATGTTAGTTTTCAGTAGTGTCCTGAACTCCCCTGGAGGGAGTCTCTGGACACCTGCCCCGGGGAGACCGAGTGCTGCCCTCCAGAAGTTTCCGGGGCTGATCACGTGGTTGGGAGCAGAGGGGAGGCAGCCGAGAGCAGGGGCGGCCTCCAGCAGGTTTGTCTCTGGCTCCCCTCCCTTACTATTTATACATTCTGTCCTGTCCCCCCGCCAACCGCGCTATTTTTCCTTTAAATTAATCCTTCTTAAGTTAATTTTCAAAGGAAAAAAATGGGAATTAACAGATATAAATGCAAAAATCAGTAGTTCTCACAGCAAACTAAAGGTGATCATAAAAGCCAAGACAATGCAGAGAGACCCGTGGGGTAACATTGTACCTTTTGATACATTGCCCACCCCAGCTCCGAGCCTGGGCCCCCTCTGTGCTACAGCCGCGAGGCGTTTAAGGCTTAGTGTCACTGACCCCAAACTTCCTGGGAGAGAAGCAAGAAGGCCTGGAGGGGAGCTGAGAAGAGAGCAGCTGGGACTTTCTCCCCAGCCATTCCCCACCTCTTCATTAAGTCCTAAAGCAGAACACGTGGCAGGTGGGCCTTCGCAGGCCGGGTCCTGTTCCAAGCGGTTTGCAAATGATAACTCATTTAATCATCAGGACCAGCCTATGAGACGGATACTGCTATCATTCCTGATTTTACAGTGAGGAAATGGCCCAGGGGTTAGCAACTTGCCTGGGGCCGCACAGCATTGCATCAGTGAGTGTGGGGGTGTGGGGGCTCCGGGTGGTGCCCTGAACTCACCCCACAGCTGCACAGATGGGAAATATAGCCTCACAGCACTGAGCCCTGGTTATTTTTCTCTTTGAAAAAGTCATTGAGCGATTCTTAAGAGTATCTGTTGGCCCATCCCCTGGAAAGTAAACTAGGCTGAGCAACCTAACAGGGCGCTCTCAGAGGAAGGCTGGGTGTCTTAGAGACCTGTGGGTCATGGTGGTTACTCCGGCAACTGTGTATGCTCACCGCTCTGCAGTTAGGAATGCAGAGGATACTCCCCCTGGTCCCTCCAGCCAGATGGGGCCGACTCCCGAGGGCCAAGACCGGATCCGGGCCTGTCCAGAGTCAGAAGCTGGTGTGAGCAGGCAGGCTGGTCTGGGTATCCCAGCGTAGGCTGCCACGGGGGTGGGGCATTTCTTCTAGGAAAATTATTGGATGCAGGGCCAGGGACACAGGGCCTTTAAGGCCAAGGCAGGACCCCAGGTCCGGGTAGCTGGTCAGGCAGCTGCCGAGGGTGAGCTGGGATGGATCCTGGAGATGGAGGTGGAGATCAAGTCATAGGTAGAAGAGGCCCAGGGAGGGGAGAGGGGGCTTCACAGGCAAGGAATAGGCAGGTCCTGCAAATGCATCCGTCAAAGGATGTGTCTCACGCTGTTACAGCTGGATTTGTTTTCCAGAGCTGCACTGGACAGGTCAGCACCTCCCACAGCAGTTTTAACTGTGCCCATGGCTACACCAGTGGGGCACCTGCCTCCACGCATTACCCTGGGCCGATCTCAGGGAGGCGCGCCTCTCCTTACTGCCCCGTGTGTTTTCAGATGAGCAGCCTGAGGCTGGGGAAGGTCAACTACCACCCCAAGGTCACAGCCTGTGGGTGGGGACAGACTGGAGTAGGAGCTGCTCTACTCCAAAGCCTGTGCTCTTAGAAAGTGGTCCTGAGATGCTCTGGTCTGCACAGTGTTCAGACTAGGGGGTGCACATCCTTCTTGCTCCTGGCCTGGCCACCCAGTGCCCTCTCTGGAGCCGGTCACTGCTCTTCTGGTGTTGAGAGTTCTCCAGCGGTATTTTTTTTTTCTTAAAGATTTTATTTATTTATTTGAGAGAGAGACACAGTGAGAGAGGAACACAAGCAGGGGGAGTGGAAGAGGGAGAAGCAGGCTTCCCGCCGAGCAGGGAGCCGGATGCGGGGCTCGATCCCTGGACGCTGGGATCATGACCTGAGCCGAAGGCAGGAGCTTAACGACTGAGCCACCCAGGCGCCCCTCTCCAGCGGTATTTTGATGTCTAGAGGTGCAGGGGTGCACACACTCTCTCCCCCTTCCCCTCCTCACCCCCACCAAAGGTGTCTACTATTTGCAGTGCTTGCACCTTATTTATTTATTTATTTGCAGAACAACGTGGCTTAGAGATTCTGGTTCCCTGTGAGTCCACAAAGAACGTTCTCATCCCACCCTTTGTGGCACCTCTCCCGGCAGGCCCACCAGGGGCTTCCCAGGGGTTGTTAGGCGGCCTAAGGCATCAGGAAGTCATCACACCTGGGGCCGACTGCTGAGGCTGTTAGAAAACCCAGCAGGCTTTGGAGCAAAAGGCCCGCAACTTACAGCTGGCCCCTGTGACTGCAGCGGCCAGGCTGTCCTTCATCCCCACCGGAGGTGCAGCCGGCCAGCCCGGCGGGGCGGGCACCAGGGCGGAGGCGTGCGGCTCGACGGGAGCTGGAGACCCGGGCCGCGTCCGGTCTGAGCGGGGGAAGGTCCGGACCTCCCCGCGCGGGGCTCCCGCGCGCCCCCGCGTGGCCGCGGACGGCATGGCTCTTGGGGCGGGGCCTGCGGGAAGACGGGGAGAGCGGGGGGGGGGGGGGGGGGGGGGGG
>NW_023270494.1:2683424-2719931 GCF_011800145.1 Mirounga leonina
GGGGGACCTTGTGCGTTCCCAGGCCTAAACCCGGGCAGCGGCCTTATTGCCAGCACCCAACGACTGAGCATGGGCCGGGGCTGGGGGGACACTGAGGTCTGTGGTCAGGTGGGGAGACGGGCTCATCCGTGTCCAGCGGACTCACGCCGTGAGAGGGTAGCTTCTGGAGGCTTCCAGGAAGAGGCAGGCCTGGAAGAACAACTGTATGTTGGCTGGGGGGAAGGGCTGGGCAGGGTGAGGACAGGTCTGGGGGGAGGGGAGAGGAAGCAGGGCTGCAGGGAGGTTGGGAGTGGTGGGCGGTGGGCTGGGCAGGCAGTGGCCGGGACACTCACGTGAGGTTGTGAAGGGGAAGGGCCCCTGTGGGGACTCCAGACCCTCCGCTGGACCCAGGAGGGCATGCGTGGGTGGGGGTGGGGGTGGGAATTGTTGGGGGCGTTACACCCTTCCCCACGCTGGGGGCACGATCCTGGGCCTGGCTGGGGGTCATGCCACGCACACTGCAGACCCAGAAGGGAGGAGACCCCGAGGGTGCCTCGGTTTCCCCTGACACTCCGCCTGCTCCCGCCTGGGTAGGGAGGATCTTAGGTCACGGTGAAGGGCTGCCCTGTTTCTCAGGTGAGCGACAAGTCCTTCGGGCACTGTGTTTGGAGTGAAGAACCTGGCCCACAAGACGGCAGCCCTCGCTCGGAACTGGATTCAGCAGCCGTGATGACCACCAACCCAACTGGGGAGGCTGTGCCCACGGCTCTGAGCTCCGTGCTGGGCGTGGGCTTCAGCCCGATGGCCGACTCTGCGGTCTCTTCCTGACCTGGCCTTTGTGACCTTGCTTTGGGAGCTTGAAATTGGCCTCAGTGGGAGCACTTACACCACAGAGAGGGGAAAGGGCACACGTCGGGACTTTTACTGCTTTTGGTCTGGAGAGTGGGTTTGCTGGCAACCCCCCCCAACCCAGCGCAGTCACGAGGTCTTCCCTGTGAAGCTGCCGTTTCCTCGCCTGCGAAGCCTGAGCCCACCTCTCGGGTGTCGTGGAGAAGAGGCCTGGGGAATCTTATTACATCACTGCCTCACGCAAGGACGGGTCCCCCTGAGCACAGAGCGCCAGTGATGGAGGCAGCTGAAAGGACTCCAGATGAGGACTTAAAACCAGTGTTCAGACACAGCTCTGTCACTTCCAGGGTCCCGGGCTAGCCAGCTAACCTCTCAGGCTGCAGCGTCCCGTCTGGGTAAGAGGGGGTCTGGCAAATCATCTCCCTGGTCCCATCCAGCTCCACCATTTGGTGGCGAGAGCCCCCGCCCCACCACACACCCCTGCAGCCCCTCTGTCTTCTGGCCTCCGTCCCACCTCGGCTGCCACGTTCCTGTCTCTCCTCGGGGCTCAGTGAGTGGCTCTGTCCCTCCCCGGGCAGCCCAGGCCCCGAGTTGCAGATGCAGCCTTCATATCACATCTGAATCTGCCCCTGCTCACAAACCTTGAAAGCTATCTTGAACCCGTCCATTTTGCACCATCTCCGCTCTGCCCCCAAGATGTTCTGCCCAGACCCCGAGGGACTGTCCTAAGTTGCCGTCCCTCCTCCCGAGCCTGGCGGTCCTGTGTTCCTTTAGTCATTGGTGTCGAATCAGGTGCATCCCCGTGTCACTTGGCTGGGGGTCCCCGCTGCCTGTCAGGGAAGCCTGCTCCCTCTGTCCACGGAGAGCTCATCATGTACTGTCCTTGCTTACCAGCCTCCAAGCACGGGCCTCCCTTCTCGTCCACAGACACGAGGGCCAGGCCCACCTCGGGGGCTCTCACTTGCCCTCCCCTGCCTGGGGCCTCATCCCCCCGCTGAGCGAGGCTGGCTCATCCTCCTCATTCAGGTCTCCCACTCCCCGCTGTGGCCCAGTCCTCTCTCTGCCAGTGACACCGGACCTGGTCCGTCACCTCGTGCACTGATTTGTTCTCTTCCTGTTGTCCGCCCTCCGTGGCCCCTAAATCACAGACTCTGGGGTGCAGGGCCCAGGCTGCGTCGTTCACTGCAGATCCCCAGAGCCCAGACCAGAGCCTCACACCAAGCAGGCTCCCACTGTGTGGTGTGAGAAGGAATGGATGATTGGCTTCTGCTCTGGCTGGAGGGCCATGGCACCGCAGGGCAGGAACAAGATGGGGCTGTCACACAGCACGCCAAGTCCTTCGAGCTGGCTCCGTGGATGTTCCCGGACCCCTGCAGCCCCCCCCCACACCTGACCCCGATGGTTTCTGGGTACTCCCTTGCCCCCGGAGTACCAAGGCCTTGCAGGCAGGCAGCGAGCAAGCTGGGGAGGGTTCACATCTCACGGGCTGTCTGTCTGCTTCGGAAAGACCCGCTGCAAGCCTAGAGCAGTGCGGCTGGAAGGGGCTTGTGGGGGTCTCGAGGACTGACTCCCCTCTGCCGCGGTGTGGGGGCATGAGGCTGGAGCAGCAGGGAGCCCAGGCCCACCCTCCCCTCCACCTCCTGGGCTTCTGACCTTGAGCGGTGGGGCATTATGCGACCTTGACCAGAAGAATCACAGCCACCAGCAGTCCCGTCACCAGGAGGGGCTGGCCACTTGGCAGGAGGGCAGAGCCTGAGGAAATTCAGAGCATCCAGTGAATGAGGGAAGTGGGAGCAGGCCACCCAGCCCTGCTCCTCGATGGTGGGTCAGGTGCTCTCCCCACTGCCGCCCCACAAGCCCCCCGATCTCGACTCTCACCAAGGCCTCTCCCCTGAGGAGTAGGGCCAGCACACCTCCAGCCAGCCCCCCACTGGGGTCTGCCATCTTGTCAGCTCCCAGGTGACCTCTGGCCCTGGGATGAGCCAGGGTGGGGGTGAGGGCGTGTTGGGGGGTGGCCGATAGAGGAAGACTCCTGGAGGGAGCCTCACATGGCCATGCGGGAGAGCAGGTCACGGAGAAGCAGGAGTCTGGAGGTGGACTTCACCAGGGGGCCTGTCCTGTGGGCAAAGCACCTGCTTCTCTGGCCCTCAGTCTCCCCAAGGCTGCTCACTTCCACCTGCTCTTCCCTCGTTGCTGCCAGGGGCTTGAGTGTCAGGGGCTTGAGATGTTTCCGGGGTCCAGGACAAGGAAAGAACAGGCGGCCTCACGTGGCTGATGGCGCTCCCTGGTCTGCAGCGGCCTGCTGGCGGAATGGGCAGCCCCTTACCTGAGGTTCCCTGGAGCGTGGGCAGCAGAGTGCTCAGGAGCCCGTCGTTGGCCTCGGGCACGATGCCCAGCAGATGGCACATGAGCTCGTACACATGGATGCTCTCGAAGGGCTCCACCTCCAGGCCCCTCTTGAAGCTGGGGCCCACGGCCCGGAAGATGGTCTTCATGTCCATGACTTCGTTGTGAAAACCGTGCTCTCCCTTGTTGAACTGCACGCTCAGTCTCTGCCGGGGAGGGGAGGTCCTGAGCCTCTGCAGGGACTCCCAGGCCAGCCCTGCCGTCTCCGGCAGCTGCACCCCTGTGGGGGCAGAGGACCCCTGGGAGGGGTTCACACGTGGGGGCAGGAGGGTTTCTCTGAATTCTGAGCCCCCAAAGATCCGCGGCCCAAGGGATGGGCCTCGGGGAAGACCTGGTAAGGGCAGACCCCAGGCACAAGGGGTGGTGCCTGTTCTCACCAGCACTTCCTTTCCCGAGTCCCTCTCCCCTGCCTGCACCTCCTTCCCCTTCGGCATCCCTCGGCTCTCCACTGACCACTGACGGCAGAGCGGGCTCCTTGCCCTCGCTTCTCTCTCATTCCTATGGCCAGTCTTCCCACACTTTACCCTACACGCATGCACACACACGTACATGTATGCACACACATGCACACAAAGCATGTACAAAGCTCATACGCACACAAATCTCACACATTTACACCCATGTATACTACACGCACACACACTCCGATTGCATAGTGATGGGTGTGTCCCTTTGGTGGCCAGTGCCCCTCCAACTGGGGACTAGTGAGAAATAGGGGGTGCTTTTTACAAAATGGAAAGAGACCCAGCCACCCAGTGAAGGAGCCTGTCCCGAGCCGGGCACTGGACAGGCAGCTCACCCCATGGATGACGTAGCCAGGGTCACTGTACATGAGCAGGGGGGTGATCCTGGGGTTGCTGGCGTAGTGGAGGGATGTAGGGAAGGACTCCTTCTTGTAGACGTGGAGTTTGGGGTGGGCATCCTTGAGGACCTCATACACCTTGTCCAACATCCCTTCCTTGGGGAGCAGCATCCCGTTGGGCCCATAGTCCAGGAGCTCAAACTCGATGTCCTTGAAGGTGAAGTTGGGGAACGCATGGAACTCCACCAGGTCCGGGGCCTGCTTGTTGACGGTGGTCATGCCGTGGTCGGACGTGATGATCAGGTTGAGACTGCCCTCCAGGCCGCTCCTGCTGATGCTGTCCCGAAGGTAGCCCACCGTCCTGTCCACCTGCATCACCATCTCCTTCCTCTGCTGGGACTCGGGGCCATACTTGTGGCCCGTGGAGTCTGGCTCCCCAAAGTAGAGCGTGACCAGGTCCAGGCCCTCCTCGGTGAACCACTTCATCACCGTGTCGATGTTGGCCCTCCACTCCGCCTCATCTTTGTAGTTGTGCAGAACGCCTTCCTTCCGGCTCAGTGTCACGGCCATGCCTTCATAGGTGACGTTCCCGCCAGGGTAGAAGAAGGAGCCAGTCTTTAAGCCCTGCCAGGGAAGGCGGCATTAAAGCCACAGGCCTCCTTGGGCTTGCCCCCTGCCCGTTCCTGCCGCGGTCACGGCTTGCCCCCTGCCCGCCCGCCTCTCCTCCCGCCGGCTCACTCAGCCCTGCTCCCGGCGCAGGCACGGGTCTTTCTTTTGGGGGAGGCCTTTTATAACTCTTATGTTGCCACGGCTGATACTGATTTTATAGAGGAGAGATCAGGTGCCCAGTGGACCCAGCATTAGCGACCTAATGGATATAAAAGTGTCCCCAGATATTTGGCATCCTCCTCGTCACCATGGCCCTGGGTCCCCACGGCTGAGCTGCCCAATCAGCCCTCCCCTTCTGGCCTGGAGACTGGCCTCTCCCTACTGTATTCTCGTCCAGGCCCTTCTACCTGTGTCCCCTTGCCTGCCCTTCCAGCCTTCAGCCTGGTCATCCATCTGCCTGGCTATCCATCTGCCTTTTCATAAATCCATTGCTGCTTTATTTACAGATCCTGTCCTTTTTGAGCCATACGTCCAAGCTCGCCCTGTCTGCATGTCCGCTCCCCAGCTGCCCTTCTGTTTAGACCGAGCACCATGTGATGCCAGGCTCTTAGCTCTGGCTTTCTATGCGTGAGCCTGGCGTCGGGGTAGCTCCTTCCAGAGTAAAGGGACTCTGACCTGAGTAGACGCCCTGCCCAGAGGGTGGGTGTAGGCTCTGAAGTTCATTCTGGGCTCATCTTAAAAACCTCCCTTTGACCTTGTTGAGGAGCAGGCACACCTCGAGGGCCAGGAATTCCCCAGAGCACTGCAGGATGGAGGGGTTCCTGGCTCAACCCTACAGCCCACCCCTTACTTATCTTTCGTCCTCTGGAAGTTAGCGGCCCAGCCCCGGGAGGAATTCAGAAGGGGGAAGGCAGAAAGCTGTTTTATTGTTAGGTGCCTTTTTGTTGAGTGATCTTATTTTCCCTGTGTGGACCCCTCTCCCAGAGCCAGGGGCCCAGGGGCGCCGTTTTCCTTCCCGTTGGGAGGATGGGGCCCTCCCTCTGCATCCCAGGGCTGCAGGGAGGACTGGGCAGGGCCACGGAGCCTGCTGGTGGATGCTCATCAGCACCCAGCACCCACCGCCCTCGGGGCTCCACTTAATACCCCTCCATGCTGGGAGCCCAGGATTCTGGGGGGGGGAGTAGGCCTGCATGGGTCTCACAAGGTCACAGCCTTTCTGGGCCAGGTCCTCCCTTCCCCTGTCCCCCGACTGCCGTCCGTGGGCTCGGGGCCAGCATTACCTGCCGTTGGGCTGTGATCCAAATGGGTATGCTGCCGTAGTCCCACCACGTCTGGATGCCCAGCGTGGCATGGTAGGGCAGCTTCACCTTGCTGGTGGTATTGTAGTACATGTTGTGAACCACTCCGTGGTTCTCGATGTATTTGCCTGCGGGGTGGGGGGAGGAGATGGCAGAGGGGAGGTAGGAGGTGGGAGGGCAGGAGGGAAGCGGGCAGGCTTTCGCACACGCGGCCGGGGGGAGCCCCCGTTCGGGGTCACAGGCACATCCTCTCCAAACCCGAGGTTCTATGACCTGTTCCCGTGGTTTCTCCACCAGCTAAATGTGCACACAGGGCAAACGCACGTGTGTGTGGATGTTATCTGTAGCCTCGTGGGTTTTAGCGAAGACCGGTAGTGACCCAGATGGTTATCAGGAGGGACTTAATGAGACAGCTATGGCCCAGTCATAAAGCAGAATCCCAGGCAGACATTTCAATGCACCACGTGGAGCTCCATCCATGAGTTATTTTCTAAAACTCACTTTTTGTGTGGGACACACATGCACTCGTGCTCAGAAGCCACAGGAGGAGGGACGATGAAGAGCATGCCCCCTGTCCCCCCATCCCCATCCATGATCTAGTAAGGAAACAGGTGGCATGCAGGAGGGGAGAACCAGATGTTTGCAGCAGGGGGCCCTGGTCACAGAATGCTGGCATACGGATGAGCCGTCCGTACTGAGTAGGGTTTCCCCCCAAGGTCACGTTGACCCGGAGCCTCAACATGTGACCTTGCTTGGAAATAGGGTCTTTGGAGATGTGACAAGTTAGGTTAAGATGAGGGCAGTCTGGGTCACGGTGGGCCCTACGTCTATGGATGAGCATCCTCACAGGACGAGGAGAGACACACAAGGGGAAGACAGCTGGGGTTGGAGAGACAGGCCACGGAAGGGCCACGGAAGCGCCACGGAGGCTGGGAGCCGCAGGCAGTGTCCTCTAGAGTCTCCCGAGGGAGCATGGCCCTCCTGACACCTGCATTCTAGACTTCCAGCCCAAACAGAGCCATGGAGGGTTTGAGGGCATCTCAGGGGCCGCAGTGGGAAGAGCAGGAGCCTCAGGCTCATCTCTTCTGCCTGTCTGGAACCCGGCCACGCTCACTTCCTCCAGAAGCCCTCCTGGGTTGCCACCTTGGTTGGGGGTCACGGTTTAAAACGGGACTGCTGGGCATTTTGATGCCTTGTTTAAGTTCCCACCAACAGTGGGGCTTGCTGATGACCCCCTCCCTTGGCCGTGCTGTGTCTCCCAGGGACAGCATCCCCTCCTTGGTCTCCTTTGTCCCTGTGCGGTCCCTGGGGGGATGGGGCTCTGTGCACACACCAGGCTCCCTCTGTCGGTTCCGCTAGATGCTCAGCCCCCTCCCTGCCCCCAGGCCCCAGCCCGAGGCTGACGCTCACCAGTGACCAGGGTGAAGTGGCAGGGGCTGGTCATGGTGACAAAGGCTGGTGTCATGTAGTGGGCCTTCACTCCATCGAGCGCCATGGCATCCAGGTTGGGGGTTTGTACGTCCCGGTCATAGTTCCAGCGGAAACCGTCAAAGGACACCAGCAGCAGCTTATTCCGGGAGCCCTTCCTGCCGAGCGGAACCCCTGCCCCTGCAGCCAGGAGGGTGGCCAGAGCCAGGGCCAGGAGGACAGCCGAGTGCCCCATGATGGGCTTTCCAGACATGAGGGCGTCCGGTTGGTTCCTGCTGAGGAGCAAAGTCCCAAGGTCAGCCGGGCCGGTCTTGCCCTGTGCCTCCTTCAACACGAGACTGTGCACATACCTGATTCTCAGGATGCAGCCTGGGTCGCCGCGTGCCTGCCACCCTGGCCCAGCCCTCGGGTGGCATCTGCCTTTATTGCCGGCAGAGCCTTCTGGGCGGGCTTCTCCCCCCCCGCCCCCATGCACACGTGTCCTCGCAGGGAGGATGGGGACCAGTCCCAGAGGCCTGGAGAGCAGAAGGGGCCACTCCATCCCGCAGGCCTGTGTCCCCACTCCACCTCTCCTAGCCACTCTTGGCCCCTGTGCCCTGCTCACCCTGGCCCCAGAGCACTGGGAGGGGCCCCTCCAGCTTGTAAGTTGGGGAGAGCTCTGGGGTGCATGGGTCTCAGGCCTGCCTGGGTCAGGGCTATGGTGGGCTTCCCAGGACCTGGGAGTCAAGGGCCAGCAGCTCAGCCCAAGGCTGGCTTTGTCTGTGGGAGCCCCAGCTTGGGTGAGCCCCCTTTCCTGCCGTGCCCATGAAGGGGTGTCCTGGGATGAGGCAGCCACAGCTCCAGCCTGGTGGCCCGGATTAGCGCCCACCGCACCTGCCCCCTTGGGTCCCGTGGAACCTCAGAGAGGCTCACAGATGCGGGTGATCTCACTTGTGGACTTCATCACACGAGGCGGTCAGAGGGGGTCCCTTGTTACCTGTGCTCATGGGGGTGTGTGTGTGTGCAGGAAAGGGATCCCTGAGTTTAGTGTGCGCACCCCCCCCATCTCTGCTCTGTCCGTCTCCCTCTCTCAGGACCTATGAAGCACGTTCTGTGAGCCAGGCAGGCACGGTTCTCAATTCGGGGGGACACAGCAGTGAATGAGACAGATGAGCGAATAAGGAAAACAGCAAAATAGTGAGGCTGGGGAGGGGCAGCACCCCAGGTGGCGGCCAGGGTCGAGTCAGAGGATGACGTGTGTGCACACGCAGAGAGGGTGAAGGACGGAAACAAGCAGTCCCCTGGGGCCACGCTGCGCTGGAGGACCTCCCGGTGGAGGTGTCCAGGAGGTGGTGCGCGTCCTGATTTGGATTTTCTTCATCTGCGCCCCTGCCAACAGCCGCCCCCCTCCCGTTGGCTGCCGCAAGCGGATGTGCTCACCACGCGAGTCCCAGCTCACCCGCGCCACAGGAGCATATTCAGAGCCTCCTCTGAGGTGTGGCCCAGGGACCACGGGTGCAGATTCCTGGGCCCTCCCCGCGCAACCTGCTGAAACACACCCCGGGGGGGAATCCTCGTCCAGCAGCGGCCCCCGAGCCCTCTGGCACCAGAGGGTGCTCCAGGCTGCCCTCCTGTGTCGGCTGCCCCGGGCCTGGGAGCAGGCATCTCTCGGGGGCCCTGGTTCCTTTTCTTGGCGGGCGGCCTGGGCTCCTACAGCCAGCGCGGGAGGGGTGGGGCTGGGCGGGGCTGCGGGGCGGTGGGCCGGGGCACAGCAGGTGCAGGACTGCGGGGTGCGGCACCCTCCCTCCCACGGCGCAGGGCCCCAGCTCCAGGGAAGGGCCGGGCAGCCGTGTGCGAGTGGGGGCAGGTGCCTTGGGAGAGCGCGGCGGGGCCGCATTTACGCCGGTGTTGGGGGGCGAGGACCAGGAAGGCTGCTCTGAGGGCCTGACGTCCCCGGAGGCCTACGGGATGGATCGAGACAGCAGAGTGAGCTGGAGGAGGGGCGGGGTCGGGCTGGAGGCAAGGGGGCAGGCCATGGAGGAGCCTAGATCCTGGGCTAGCTGTCGTCCAGAGTAAAATGGCTGCCAAGAAGAAAGACTACATTTCCCAGCATTCCCGCCAGCGAGGGCTGGCCACGTGACTCCGTTCTGGCCAATGGGACGAAAGGAAACGGTCGCGAGCCCGCCCCGGCTCTCCCTTGCGGGGTCTTCCTCCCGCCGGTGCCTGCCGCTGCGGGGCCGCCCTGGGCTGGACGGTGAGGGGCTCCCGGGCGGCGCGGGTGTGCGCCGAGGGGGCGGCCCCCGAGGGCGGCGTGGGCGGCGTGGCCCGCCCGGCTGCACCTCGCGGGCGGACGTGCGCGCGTCGTCTTGGTTCTGTTGCCTTGCTTGGGTTTTCGGTGCGCCTCAGCGGGACCCGGTCCCAGGCTCTGGGCGGCCTTGCCGGGTTTAAGCAGGGAGGTGACCTGAACTGCGGGCGGCCGCGCGGGCAGGGGGGAGGCGGGAGGGGCCAGACCCGGCCTCGGGCAGAGGTGGGGCCGGCGCGGGTCCTGGCGGCAGGTGCGTGCAGGGGTGCGGGCGAGCGAGGCCTCGGGGACCCCCGGCCCCGTGGGCGGTGTGTGGATTCAGGGCCTGCTCACCCTCGCCTGCCCGCCTGGGCCCGGCCTGGCGGCGGCAGGAGACGTCCGCTCCTCGCCCTCGCCCTCCCCGACGTCGCAGCCCGGCCTTTCCCCTCCGAACCGCCCTCGCGGCTCGCCCTGCACCGGGCTCCTTTCCCTTCCGTGGCCCCGAGAGCACTTCAGCAAGGGCGGGTGTCCTCGCCCACTGTGACCAGCAGTAACGGGGCATCTCCAGACCCAGCGCTCGCTTTACCCCGGATCTCATTCGCGCCTCAAGGTGGTTCTGGAAGGCAGGAGTTAGTAATGTGCGCGCTTCGTGTGTGGGGAAACCGAGGCAGAGAGAGGTTTCAGGTCACTCAGCAGGTGGAGGAGCCAGGGCCCAGGACCCTGCTTTGACCCACTTCTGAGTGCCATTGACCTACCAGCCACTTGGGACCCTCTTGCCCGGCTTTGGGGGGCTGTTGACTTCTTCTTCTTCTTCTTCTTCTTTTTTTTTTAGATTTTTATTTATTTGGGAGAGAGAGAGAGAGAGAGCACAAGCAAGGGGAGCAGCAGAGGGAGAGGGAGAAGCAGGCCCCTGCTGAGCAAGGAGATGCGGGACTCGTCGATCCCAGGACCGGAGATCATGACTTGAGCCGAAGGCAGACACTTAACCGACTGAGCCACCCAGGTGCCCTGTTGACTTCTCTTAAACATGGTGCGGCTGTGACTACGGTGGGGTATCACGGACTTTTCCCTCTTACGTTCTCGTCATTCCTTGGGGTGCGCTACCTAGGAAGGGGTCCTTGGACAAGGACGGAGAGGCTGCTTGGTGCTTTGAGTCCTCTTGCTGTCAGGAACGGCTGAGGCTGTGAGTCGCTGGTCCCACCAGCCATGAGTTGTCCTAACTCCTCTGCCCCACGGTGTCCGTTGGGTTTTATTTTTTATTCCTTTTGTGTGCTTAACAGGTGTGTAATGATGTCGGAAAGCGTTACCTGAGAGAGGCTAGGAGATTTTCCATGTCACACTTTCTTCGCTCTGCTCCCCATGGGCAGATCGTTGATTGTCTCCGACCGTGGGTCAGGTGGTCCAAGCGGCCATCGAATCTTAGGGCTCCATCGGTTCTGTATGTATTTTGTAATATATATGTTTGGGAATCTATACTCTGCAAGCTGTTTTTCATAGACCTTTTATCATTTCTATCTGTCACTCGTAACTTTTCCCACTCTCTTGCACACTGGTCATTCTTCGGGTAGACGGTAGACCCGAAGCTCCCCAAAGACAGGGCTTGCCATATTGTTCATCGTCGTATCCCCAGAGCCTGGCACGGGGACCAGCCCAGAGTAGGCATCACCCTGTATTTGTTGGATGAACAGATATGCTTAGAAGGAAAATTTGTGCAAATATCTATCGTACTTTTGGTTAGGGAAAACATTTTTTAAAAGAAACTCTTTATTGGACGACAATCTCAGGTTTAAGGAAATACTGCAAAGATGGTAGAGTTCCCACATGCCCCGCGCCTGGTTTCCTCGGTTAGTAACATGTTACATTCTGTGGTGTGTTTGCACAGCGCATGAGCAATATTGGTTTAAGTTATTATTCTGTTCAGTATTGACAGGCCCACATTCTACTCAGATGTCCTCAGTGCCTGCCCCGCTGCCCTGGCTCTGTTCCAGGATCCTATTAGGTCATCACCATGTCCCCTACATCCCTCTTGGGTGTGATCATTTCTCAGACTTTCCTTGTTTTTGATGACATGGACGGTTTGGAGGAGTGCTGGTCATGCATTCTGTAGAATGTCCCTCTGTTGAAATTATCTGTTTTTCTCTTGATTACACGGGGATTATGGGGTTTTAGGAGGAAGGGCACAAGATAAAGTGTCATTCCCATAACATCATATCAAGGGTACATCCTATCAATGTGACTCATCGCTGCTGCGCGACCTTGCTCCTTGGCCAAGAGCACGTCTCCAGGCGTCTCTGCAGGATGGCCATTCTTTCTCGCGCTCTCTGGTCTTTGGAAGGAAGGAAGGTCACCATGTGCCACCCACACTTCAGGGGCGAGGGGTCATGCTCCACCTCTGTGGGGGCAGAGTATCTACATCCATTATTTGGAGTTCTGAGCAGGAGATTGTCTCTTCCCCCCATTTATTTATCTCTTCAATAATTTATATCAGTACAGACTCACGGATATTTCTTTCACACTGTGGATTATATCCCACTGCTACCTGGTTGATTTCGTTGCTCTAATTGTTCTGTCTTTGGCCACCGGGAGCTCTTTCCATGGGCTCCTGGGTCCCCTTGTCATGCCCGTTGCTTTTTTTCCTTGAGCACATCCTTGGTCTCTGGCACCAGAGGATGCTCCAGGCTCCCCTCCTGTGTTTGCTGCCCCAGGCCTGGGATCAGGCATTTCTCAGGGGCCCTGGTTCCTTTTCTTGGTGCTGATACTAGAGACCAAGAGCTGGGTGTGGCAAGTGACAGTGCCCTTGTTTCTGGCCGTGAGCGACACTTTCTCCCTGTCTCCTGGTACGGTGCCTGGCACAGTGGGCCGGAAGGAAAGAAGGTGTGGATGTCGGGAGCAGGGTTTGGGCTCTGATGGATCTCCTAGCTTCTCCTTCATCTCTATGCAGCAGTTGAAGTGATGTTTCCAAACCAGGAATCACCGTCTCCCTGTCTGGCCACCGTGTAGTCCCGGGCTGGTGTGACCTGCCAGGGAGCCCCTGACGCCCCGGCAGGGGGACTGGGCGCAAGAGCAGGTGATCTGGCCGGGGGCTGTCCCCTCTGTTGGAGGCATGTGGAAATCCTGAGCCCACCCTCCCCATGTCCACAGTGACAGGTGGCAAGCTTGGGTCTAGTGGGTCTCTCCCCGTGCCCAGTCCATGCCCCTTTGGAGTGAAAGCGGTGGTGGTGCCCACACAGTTTGCTGGAGAGGAGCGTTGCCATCAGGATGGAGATGAACAAAGAATTTGACCTGGGGACATGGCAGATGACCCTTCCCAAACAGGGTCCCGGATGTCACCGTTGCCATGCCAGCCACCTTGGGAGGGGGTCCCTGTGAACCTGTGGTGGGGGCTGGATTGGGTGCTTCATCCTCGTGTCCCTGGGAGGCCTGAGCCGTTGAGCCTGGGACAGGTGTCGGGGGGGGGGCAGTGGGAGGCCACCAGGAGCCACACGCAGACTGGCCTGGGCTCAGCAGGTGAACCGCAGGAGGCACCGCGATCGGTGGTGTTCCTGCGGGAGAGACAGTGGCCTGAGGCTGGCGGTTCCCTCCCAAAGGGCCATGGTGGCCAGCGGCACTGTGGGGGGGAAGAAGGAGCTGAGAGACCCAGCCTCCCTCCGCTCCCTCTGCTGGAGGGATTAGCAGGCCCCCCCCCCAAGATGAGCACCCTCCCTCCGCTGTCGTGGGAGGCGGTCACCCCTGCCTAGTGCCACTGGGACCTGTCTGCTGGTTGCTCCCCATGACGGGGGCCTGACCTGACCTTCACGACAGCAGGATTTTATGAGTGCGAAGATCTACTTTATCAGTTGCCTCTGCTTTTTATTACCACTCAGGAGCTTTATCTCAGCGGCCACCTCGCCGCCAGCTAAATGAGGATTAATATTTTAACAGGACTATGTGCTGGGGGTTAGCAGGACTCTCCGGGAACACGGGTGCTCCCCTCCCTTGCAGCCTCTCCTCTGCCCCCCAGGCCTCCCTCCTGGTATGCGGGGAGGCGGAGTCCTGAGGTCGGAGAGCTGGGGCCACCTGGTTCCCGACTCTGGGATGGGGGGTGGGGGGAGGGCTCTGGGCTGTGGGGACGGGTTGTCTTGAAGAGCAGATCTGTCCCAGGGTAGGGATAGCCCTGCAGTGTGAGGTCCCTGAAGAGACCAAGGGACAAAACCCAGGTTCTCAGGTGGGGCTTCCTGGATCTGCGCACTTGGCCCTGTGGATCCCCGTGTCTGAGGGACCCCTGCATCGGTCTCCTTTCCCAGAGCCACCATGTCCTTCATAAGCTGGAGGAAGGGCCCGCCCCCAACTTGGGAGCTTTTCCCCATGGCCCCAGGCAGAGCTGGGGACCTTTGTGATTCTTTTGCTGAACTGCTCGTCACCTCTGTAATTATGAGTTGGTCTGCTTTTCCCACCACTGAGGAATGAATGAGGGAGGGAGGTTGGCTCCCTGAACGAGGGACCAGGGCTGATATTTGCACACTTGTGTTCATAGTGGTGATTCACAAGAGCTGAAACACAGAAGCAAGCCGGGAGTCCCTCCTCGGATGAGGGTCCGTCCACACGGTGGAATATCATGCAGCCTTAGACGGGAAGGACATCCGCACACCTGCTGCGGTGTGGACGGACCTGGAGGACATGGAGCCAGCTGGAATCAGCCAGTCACAGAAGGATGGGTAGTATAGGATTCCATTTATGTGAGGTTCCTAGAGTCCTCATAGAGACAGAGTGTAGGATGGGGGCACCGGGGGTCAGAGGACAGGGTGGGGAGTTAGTGTTTTAATGGGGACAGAGTTTCACTTTGGGACGATTACAAAGTTCTGCAAATCGGTTGCACAACAACATGAGTGCGAATCTCACGTTCTGTGTATTTTACTACCAGTAAAAATTTAAAAATAAAAAGACCCGGGAATCCTGGGGCCTTTCTGAGATGCCAAGGATGTTAAGGGGGGTTCAGCCCTCACTGGAGAATTCTAGATTCTGTGGTAGGTGGACAACCCCAGCGAGGCCCCGGCTATGTCAGGCGTTTCCAGATGAGGATAAGAAGGATGGGGTCCCCGCCCTTGGTGGAGGGCAGACCTGCACACCGAAATCACGGTCATAAAACCTCTACCCACCCCTCACCCCCATTTTACAAATAAGTAAAATAGTTTTAGACGTTTAGTGATAATTAAGAAGATAATTTTGGAAGTAATTCATACTCATTTCAGAACATTTGGAAAATACAGAAGAGCATAGAGAGGAAAATAAGTATATTTAAAGCTCACAACCCAAGGGATTGTGGCCACCAATGATCTTTCTCCTCGAACGTCATGAATGTCCACTTACGTGTGGGTCAGTGTGACATAAATGTTAGTTTGGATTTTGTCTTTCTCCCTCTTAGTGCTTAGTGAGTGATGAGCTCAACAGAACATCCTCGGCCAGTGTGGGGACGCTGCCTGCAGGGGCGTGGGGTGGGGGCGTGGGGTAAGGGAATTCTAGCCGGCAGGGCCCCTGAGCTGAGCACTGAGGATCGGGACTCCCCCAGGCCCTGCTGAGCCTCGCAGGCCTGGGACCCCTGGTTCCCCATCAGTGGTCTTCCTGTGAGGTGGTCCACGGCCACGAGGCCCTGGATTTAGGCCACTTTGGGAGTTGGGGGCCCCCAGCCCTCCTCCTCCTCCTCACCCATCATCACCTCCTCACCCAGCTGGGCTTGGGGCTGCGCCCTGGACCCCAGGCCCCAGGCAGGCTCCGAGGGCCAGTGATCTCCCCTGGGGGCTGCAGGATGAGACTCTGTGGCTGTTTCTGAGCGGAACTGGCCATTCTTTGGGGCCATCGCCCTGCTCGGAGCCTTCCGTCCACCCGTCCCTTCTCCGCCCCTGCCCTCCACTGGCTCTCCTGCTGGGACAGCTTGGCTCCCGTCCTGGCGCTCACCTTCTCCCGGCTTCCTCTTGCCCTCCGTTAGCTGTTCCCCACTGTGCTCCTCAGTGAGCATGGCTCTCCACCATTTATTCAGGGACACCAGCTGCCCATCATGCGAGAATGGACTCCCAGGTCCAGAGAGTGTGAGGTCTGGTCACCTTGGAGAGCTGGTCGAGGGCTGGGCTGGCTGGACGCCCAGACTCAGCAGGACCCCACCTCTGGATCTCCATTCAGGAGCCCGAGGAGGTGTCCCCGGAGGTTTGTGGGGGCCGTGGGGCCCCTGGGCGGGGTGTGTGGCTCTGTCTGTGCCCTCCCTGTGCTTCTGGCCGGTACCCCGCGGCACCTGCTATTTAACAAGCTCACTTGCTGGATCAGCATGAAGGAGACTCCTCCCTTCACCGCTAGACTGGCTTGGAGGACCCCAGAGGGGCTGGGTGGACGCTGACCACGAATGGGGAGCTAGCCTGGCTGGGGAGGTTGGGCAGTGGCTGAGTCTGAGCTTTCCTTGGGCCGCCCAGAACCAGCCTGGATTAGCCCTGCTCTTCCTGCTTCCTCTGGCACCTGTGAGCTGAGGGGTGGGTCCCGGGTCCTTAGCCAGCGAGGTACTGGCCCCGCGTTCCCACTGAGGACAGATGAGCGGGAAGGGCTCGGTGGCCTGGGAAAGATGCAGGGAGGGGTCTCGGGCAGGTGGCACCGGGCCCAGCAGCCAGGCCTGGCCAGACTACTGACCCTGCGGCCCGTAGTGTCCCCCAGCCCTGAGAATCTGCCCCGGGGAGGCCTCCTTGGCCTGTCCTGCTTCCCCCCAGCACCAGCAGACCCCAGCAGGTCCATTGCAAGGAGGACAATGAGAAATGAGGGCTTCAGCATGATCTGTCCTGGGCAGCAAAGGCCTGGGTGGGCATCTCCCCACCTTCTCAGAGCCCTTGGCCCCCTGGAGGACAAGGCAGGGTTGTGTGGGCGGGGGGAGTCAGCAGCACTGTCAGCTGATTGGGGCAGGAAGGCAGAGGGGGACAGAGCAAGGGGACCTGAGGGTACACTCCTGCCTTCCCACCCAGAGCCCCCAGTAACTTGGTCCTGTCTGTGGTTGAGCCCTCCCCAACCCCCCCAGAGGGGAGCCCACTGCTGGCTGCCACCCCCTTGCAAGCCCGGTCTCCCTTGCAGCTAATCCGTGAGGGTTTTTTCCTGGAACTTGCTTTGTCATTGTCCCCTGGGTGTTTTAGGCATAAATCTTTGCCTTTGCTTTCTTCTTAGAACTCCGGCTTATCTGGGCCTCTGACCCCAGCCGTGGTCTCCAGAGCACCCAGGCTTGGAACTCCCCAAAGTGTGTTTCCGGGGTGTGCTGGCTTTCGAGGCTTCCCTTCTTGCCCCAGTGGCTGAGCTCTGCTGGGCGGGGAGGGGGCCGCAGCCGGGCGGGGGGTGCGCGGACCTGGGCCAGGGGCCGTGTCTGTCCTTCCACTGGCTCCCGGCTCTTGGCCGACCACCCTGGTGGGTGGGGGCAGGGGGCGGGCGTGGCAGTGCTGACTTTGCCCGAAGGCCAGGCAGGTCGAGGGCCCTTCTGGACACCGGGCAGCGGGAAGAGGACAGATGGCATCTGGGTCCATCGGGGCCGCTGTCCCAGGACCTTCCCTCGGGGGAGCTCAGAGCACCTGCTATCTTCAGAACCATCTATTTTATAGCCACTTAGATGCTGTGTATGTGCAGATAATGAAGAAGGGACATGTCAAGGCAGATAAGGGACTACCTTTGGCCATGCTGGGCGGATAAGGGACGGCTAACATGTCCCTGCTGGGGCTGTTCCTCCCAAC
Organism: Mirounga leonina; assembly: GCF_011800145.1. Lineage (NCBI taxonomy): Eukaryota > Metazoa > Chordata > Mammalia > Carnivora > Phocidae > Mirounga > Mirounga leonina. The sequence continues at coordinate 2,700,780 of NW_023270494.1, forward strand.
TCCTCGCCCCCACCTGGGGGAGGACGGTGTCCCTCTCGTGCAGCAAAGGCCCTCGGGCAGAGAACCCCCTTTATATGGGTGCTGCTGTCGTCCGAGTCCTTCACCAGCGGGACGCTTGGCGACCAGGGGAGGTGTGTGGGGCCGAGCCCGGGCTGCAGACGGATGAAGTCAAGAACCGCCCTGTCAACCACTGTGACCCACCTGGGCCCGGGTCCGAGGGAAGGCGGGGGAGAGAGCGTGGATGTCCTCCTGTGCTCTGGCCGCTGAGACCCTCCAGGGGAAGGTTCAGGAAATCTCACTGGAGGCTGGCCTGTGTCCCACGTAATGCGGCCACAGCACGACAACCCGTTAATTTACAAGCGTCTCCGTGATCCTCCATCTCAGCTTGCGTTGTCCGGGGGGCCGCTCTGTTCGGCCAGCACTTGCGGGGGCACCCGCTGTGTGAAGGGCATTGGGGGAGGTGCTTTCTAAAGGCTGGGGTGTAGACGGGCACCCTTTACACTTTGCAGAGAGCCCCAGACACGGCCCCTGGCCCAGCTGCCCCCCCCGGCCCGGCTGCGGCCCCCTCCCCACCCAGCAGAGCTCAGCCACTGGGGCAAGAGGGGAAGCCTCGAAAGCCAGCACCCCCCAGAAACACACTTTGGGGAGTTCCAAGCCTGGGTGCTCTGGAGACCACGGCTGGGGTCAGAGGCCCAGACTAGCCGGAGTTCTAAGAAGATCTGAAACCCATAACCCTCCCGGACAGGTTGCTTGGGGTCTGAGAGTAGGTGAGGGAAGGAGTAACCATTGAAGGCACCTGCTTGTGGGCACAGCCATAAAGCCCCCAGCATGCGGAGAGCGTGGTGCATCTTTGCTCTCAGGGATATTGGTGGCACTCCTCGGTGGGCAGAAGGGCAGGGGGGTCTTTGGTGGCTGGAGAAAGTGCTTTGCCAGCTGAGAATTTTTTTTTTTACCAACCACATCTAAGCTGGTTTCTGTGAAGGATGAGATGATGCTGAGTCATCAAATCCTTATCACCAGGGACTAACAGCTGGCTCGGGCTGCTCAGGGACCCAGGGTGCTGGAGCTTGTGGGGGCCAGGCAGGGACTCCGAGCAGGTGCCCAGCCCTGCTGCGGGGGCCCTACGCACTCAGGGACACGGGGGCCGTAAACACCAGAGATGTTCCCTCCCCAAGACAGGTCCCTGAGAAAGAGAGGAGACAGGTCAGGCATGCAGGATGGGTCAGCATCCGCGATGGTCCATGTCAGATGACGTTTGCAGGAGACAGGACGTGTCTTCCTTTGAAAAAATTTCTATAATGGAAGTTTTCATAATCCCTGAAAAATAGAATACAGAACACAAGGTCCTGTGCGTATCACCCTGATTTGACAGTTCCTGAGAATTGTCACGTTTATTTATCGTTTCCTTGCTCTTTGCTGTTCCCTTGGGTAACCCCCTTCAGTATTACTCTGTAATTTCCAGAAGGTTTGTTTACAATGATATCTAACCCCTGTAACTGCAAGGTCATCCCTCTAAAAATTATTTCTAAATTTTTAAATTCATCTGTTATGATTTTTCATCAATTCCATCAAGTGACCTTAATAAGCACCCAACACTGGTATTACCTCATTGAAGTATCCCCAAACCCATAGCAGACACTCTGCGCTTTTGCCCCCGTAAACATCAGGGTGCAACTCTCCAAGTACGGGAAATTTTGTGACACAATTACAGCTCTGATAACACCGTATCAAAATCAGCAGGAATTCCTCCCTATGGGCTGATGCCCTGTCCGTAACTGACTTCTCTGATGGCCTCAGGAATACCTTTTTGCAGCTGGTTTGTTTAAATTGGGTTCCCAACAAGGTTCACACATCAAGTTTGATTGCTGGGCCATTTAAATCTCTCTGGACCTAGATCAGGCATCACCCCCACCCCAATTTCCCTCCTGCCGTGACTTGTAGAAGCCAGATCAGCTGTCCTGCCCAGTGTCTGCACATTCTCCATCCGATTGATCTGATCACCTCCTGTGGCGTCACTTTGTTCCCATCTCTCCTGGAAACAGAAGTTTAGCTGTGGAAGCTTGATCCCATGCAGGCTCATCTTTCTGCCAGAACCCTTCATGGGCGGGCGTGTGTCTCACCCAGAGCTCACCTGTGATGCTGGGGCCACTCAGCAGGTCTGCTGGGCGGGCCCCAGCTCCTCGCTAACATCTTTCATCGATGGTCTTATCCATCCATGACCGTTTCAAGAAATAATTATGTCACAAAGAGCTTGCAAAATGGTGATTTCCGAATGGCATCGTCCTTCTGCAGTGAGGAGCTGGAATCCTCCTGTGAATCAAACCAAACCATCCGCATCAACTGGACTTACAGATTACCCTGGAATCCAGCTCAAAAGGAGACATCCTTAATTCGTTTCTTTTCACAAACACTTTTCAAAGTAGAGTTGGGAGCCTGTTATGTCCAGTGGGTTTCCCTGCAATTTTGTTTTTTCTCTTTTTCTACATATTTTTCTATTTTATGTATTTAGTGTGTTTTTATCACTTGCCTTTAGTATTCTTTTTAGGCTTGATTTGTCTCTCGTTGGCCAGGGATTTCTGACTTTTCCCCCCCTCAGAGGTGGCAGGCCAGGGGCGGGGAACAGGAGGAAGGGTGACTCCCTCAGGCAGCGGGTGACCGGCGTGCTAGCCTTGCAGGGGCCTCATTGGGGAAAAGCTCTTTATTTATTTTCCTGTCTTGTTTGAAGTGCCTGGGTTGAGCCCTCTGATAACTAGCCATATCTAAGCAGAATCCGATTAGAGGGCAGGGGGTTCTGATAGTCACGGAGCCCTGTTGGGAAGAGGGAAAGAAATGCCTCGCCTGAAAACCCCAGAACCAGAACAAAAAGGTCGCCTGGCTTTGTAGTCTCTGAGAGGGCCACCAGGTGGCGCTGTCCAGCCACCGATCTGCTGGCCTCGCGCTACCCCAATGGGTTCCCCTGCCGGCTGCTTCCACCAGGCCCTGGGGGCCAAGGGAGGACAGAGTCCCCTGTGCCCCACAGGGTGCGTGGATGTGGGTTTGCTGGTGCTGTCCCCAACCCCGGCATGCTGGGCTCCACCCTGCTGATAGGGGCTCGGGGTGGGCTTGTGTCTACCTGCTCCTAAAAGGAAAACCGACGTCTGTTGGTTAGCCAGCTGGGGCTGGGGGGCAGGTGGGTGTCGCCGGAGTGAGGTGGCCCGTTGGTGGGTGTGGGTTCCAGCTTCCTGCCCCCGGCGGGAATGGGGGGTGGTCCAGTGTGGTGGAGGGCAGGAAGGGGCTCCCTGGCTCAAGGGTGCCTGGTGAATGGCGGGTCACCAGGAAGGCATCCTCCATCAGGCAAAAGGAAGCTCTTCCTGGGGTCCGGCGCGAGGGTCTTGATGGATGGAAGGTGGGGCAAGGTCCCCTGGGGCAGGAGCGGGGGGCTCCTGTGTTCCAGCCCCTGACTGCCTTCCCTGCTGGGTGCCGTCCTGGGGGCTGCTCAGGGCACGATGGGGAGTGGGGGGTCTGTGGGACCAGATAGAGGGACTGACCACCTGCTGGGCTACCGTCCACAGCCTGGTAGGCCCCCATGCCCTGCCTCACCCCCTCACCAAGTAGAGCTCATGCACCCCACATTTCTTCTATGGCCGAGTGATCGTGTCACCTTGTGAGGGGATCCAGGGAGGATGTGGGGGCCCTGCGGGGGTTTCACGAGCAAAGGGCCCAAGGCAGGGGGAGGGGCTGAGGCCCCATCTCATGACCTCTTGGGTGCCCGCGAAGCCCTGTGCCCGAGGTGGGCTTCCAAAGGCAGACCTGGCCCTCTCAGCACTGGGTTCCTCGGGAGCAAATGGCTGGGAAATTTGGGGTTGCCAGCATGGGGGCCTGGCAGCTGGGCCTCAGGGCAGAACTGGGACTTCCGATGCCCCTCTGCCCTCACCAGCCTGCCCTTGGGGTCCTGGAGGGAGATTCCTCTTCTTCCTTCTCAGGGAGGGGGAGGCTCTGGCCAGCTCCCAGGGACCCTGGAGGACCTGCCAGCCGGAGGGGGGGGGGCAAGTGAAGTGGGCAGGGGAGGCCTGGACAAGGGGCTGGTCAAGGCCTTTTCAGCAGGGATGCCAGGCCTTGCGGGGAGGAGGGTGTGTGTGGCTGCCACCTCCTCCAGGGGCGAGGCCCGCGTCTGCCACCCCCTAGTCATGGGGCCACCATTGTGGAGATGGCCCTGCCTGGCTGGGTTCCTGCCGTCCCCTTCCCCTCAGGGGTGCCAGATGGGGTCGGTCCGAGGCAGCCAGGTCCGGGCTCTGGCTCCTAGCCCATCCCCTCCCGAGGGCCCTGGGGGAGCCAGGAGGAGGGCCAAGCAGGCCGGCAGATGGTGGGCCGGGAGGAGGGGCTGCCCGGGCAGATGGGCCGACTGTCAGGACAGATGGTGGGCCGGGCAGGGGTCCGGAGCCCGCGCCATCTGCTCCAGGCTCCTGGTGGGGCTTTTCTTGTCCACCTGGGGCTGAATTGGGAGGAGGCCCAGGCCTGCTCATGTTCTGCTGGGTCCCTTCTGACCCAGGGCTCAGGGCTGGGTGTCCCTGCCTAGGGCTGGTCTGGGGTCTTGTAGCCCCCTTCCCACAGCTGGCACTGGGCCGGTGGTCACAGAGCTGGAGGGATTCCCGAGAGTCCGGGGGTGGCAGGGTAGAGCATGTGGCACTAGGTGATGCCAAGGGGCTCCCGGGACAGGCAGGTGATAAGTGCTCCCTTGTCATCAGCAGTCAGCTTGCTACAGCAGATGAGGGGGTCATGGACGAGGGTCAGTAGCCGAGGGAGGGTCACCCCGGTGGGGGGCCAGGGCTGCTTCCCATAGGACCGGATGGCTGAGCCCACGCAAGCTCCAGGGTGGGACGAGGGCGGCGGATAGGCAGACGGAGGCCGAGGCGGGGGGCGGTCAGCTCCACTGCGAGGGGCGCAAAGACTCTGGGCATCCAGGGGAGGCTGTGGGGTCACCTCCCGGGACGTCAGTCCTCAGACCCCTGTGCAGGGTGCCATGGCCATGTCCTGGGCCCGAGGGGGTTGGGAGAATTGATCCTATTGTGTTCTTATGTTGATAACGATGCTCGAAAAATACCTTTTTCTTTTTTTGGCCAATTACAAAGGAAAACCTTTGCTGTGCCCAGTGCGACGCACAGCTGTTTTCACAGAGCTCGGCTTCGGGCTGAGCGTTGGGGTTTTCCTATTGCCGGGAGCGCCTCCCGTGAGGGAGGCCGGTCCCCTCCTCCAGGTGGGAGGGAAGGGACTGGGTGGGGATGTGGGGGAGACAGGGTGGAGGAGGGGGCGTGACAGGGCCCAGGTGGCCTTCCAGAAGGTCCCCTGGATGCCGGGTAGAGTGTGGTCCTGGCGTCTGCCCCAGTGAGGGCTCAGGGCTTGGGCAGCACCCCCTGCCCACCCCGCCTGTGGCTGTAGGGAGCTCACCTTGCCCGCTCCCTGCCATCCTCCTCCCTGGTTCCTCCCCAAATTCAGCTCTCCCGGAGCCAGATCGCAGGGTCCAATCCCCCTCCATACCTGCCCAAGGTCACTCAGCCTCTCTGGGCTTTGATTCCTTCAGGTGTAAAAGGGGGACAGTCACATCTGTACTTGGTGGGGTCGCTGTGACGATTCACTGACGATGGCTTAGGCCCCCCCCCCCGTCCTGCACACAGCTGGTGCCCGCTCCTATAATCACTACGTTGTGGTCTTCGTTTTCTCTTGTTGGGGTGGAACCCACTTACGTTAGAGAAACTCGTTCAAGTCAGTGGCGTCTCGTGCCTTGCGGTGTCTGCCACCATCAGTGCTGTCTACTTCTAGAACATTGTCAGCAGCCCCGGGGACCCCCCAGCCTCTCCAGCAGCGCCCCTGGCAGCCCCCAACCTTACGTCTGCCTCTGGAGTTGCCTGGCGCCATCCTCGGGGCACCGTGTGCTCAGGGTCCATCCGCGTCGCAGGAGGGGTCAGAGTCCGTCCCTTTGCGCGGCGGCGGGATATTCCACGGTGTGGCTAGACCACATCCCGCGTCTCCTTTCGCGCATCGATGCATATTTGGACTGCTTCTACCTTTCGGCTCTTGTCAGGAATGGTGCTGTGAACGTGTGTGTACACATTTTTATTTGAACACCTGTTGCATTTTTCTTTATGTGGAACCCTTTGCAAATGTGGGTGTTGTCCTGGTGCAGGGGCCACGCTGAGCATCTCCGTACGGTTTCAGTTTTAGCATATAGGCGCAAGCGTTCTGGTGCATGTCTTAACCTTTATTATCTGGATCCTTCTTTATGGTCCATGGATGATGATGAAACTCTTTGTTGAAATCCTAGTAGTGCCAGGCTCCTTCTCGTCATGAGGCTGACTCCATGCTGCCTCGTGCTGCATGTGGGGGAACCTGAGGCACACAGAGACGCAGCCCCTTCCTGTGGTCTTCTGCTGTTCCCGCACGTGGGCTGTCCCTGGGCTTGTCCCTGCCCGCGTGTCATGGGGCTCCTCATCTGGTACAGTGGCTGTGGGTATGGGGGACCCTGGCTCCCGTGCCTTCCTCCTCCCCCTCCCCGTCCTGTCTGCTCCTCGTCCACTCTGCCGGGCTTCCCCTCCCTCCTCCTGCCTGGGATCACCCGGGTCCCCCATGGGCATCCCTGGTTCTGCAGGTGTCACCTTGGGCTGTGGATGTGGCTCACTCCTGCTTGAGACCTTTGGCCTCCTGCGCAGACACAGAGCCTGAGCCTTGCTTCCCTGGCCTGGAGGGGCCCCAGTGAGTCTGGGAGCCAGGAGGGAGGAGATCTTGTTCTCTAGGGAGGAGCTCCCTTGTGCGCAGAGAACTTTGCAGAGCTCCCCACTTAGGGACAGTGTCAAGTGGCCTCTGCCTGAGGCCACGCAGCTGGTATTCGTGTCTGAGAACGGAAGGACTTGTGTCTGGGAGTGGGCGCTCGGGGGCTTCCACCCCTGCCCTGGTGGACACGGCTCTGGATTCCTGGATGGCAGGGGCGGGGGCTGCCTCTCTCCCGGCAAGGGTGGGACTGGACCATAAGCAGGCCCCCTGCACGCCTCTCGCAGGTTCTGAGTCTTGGGCAGAGGGCCATTTGGGCGGAAAGGAGGGCTGACTTGTCCTTGCAGTGACCCGGCCCTGCCTTTGTGAGCCGGATTCTTCAGCTCCTCCCCTGCCCTGGGCCTCCTACATCCTCTGAGCCATGCCCCCTTGCCTTCCACCCCCGAGTGCTGCAGCAGTAGCCCGGGCCCCTGGGGACACCCGGCCCCCTGGGGACCTCCTTCCTTTGGTGCTGTCTGCCCGCACGGCTGCCCCTGGGAGGCCCCACGGTTCTCTGGGGCCACACGGAGCCCAGACTAAGGTGGCGAGCGCAGGGCCCTGGTGGGGGCAGAAGAGCTTCTCTGGCTGCCGCCTGGGGTTGAGACGTCCGTGGTGGACACTGGTGTCCTCTGTTGGGCCCTTTCCCGCCCGTCCTGCCTAACCTGCTATCGATCGCGGACCAGGCCCCTCCCTTCGATCTCATTTTCGTGGCTAATGGCTTTGGCTGCCATTGATCCGCAGCAAAGGAGCCTCTTGCTCAGGCATCTCCTCACTGCACCCTGCGGCCGGTCTGAGACTTTACGTACCAGCCCCTCCCCGTGCCGCCCTTGCGCCCTGCCGGCCCTCCCCCACCCCACGTCCCTCCCCGGGTCCCTGCCCCCCCCCCATGCCTTGTCCCTCCCTTCAGGGCCCTCCAGGAGGAAGACAGAATACCCACCACCCATCCCCTTCTCACCAGGCCCAGGAGAACATCTCTCCTCCACTTGCACCAACCGACTCATCTAGCTGGGTGGAGGAACTTTCTGGTGAGAAGCCTCAGGGGAGGGAAGGACGATGGGGTTCCACACCCCCCCACCCCAAGCTCCCTATTAACCTTGGGCATCAGGCTCCCACCTCTGGGTTTAACTCCTACCGGACCTGGGAAGAAAGCCTCTATCTGCAAGGAAGGCCCCTCCCTCGGGATGCATCATCACGGAGCCCTGGGGGGAGGTGGGGGAGACCCCTGAGATGGTGCCAGTGGGCAGAGGGGCCTGGGGCCAGGTTGGGCCTGTGGAGGCTTCTTGTTGGAGCTGCAGTCCCTCGTCTGCAGAGCCCCTGCCCCTCCCTGCTCCCCTGCCTAGGAAAGCCCTGAAGGATCAGGCCAAGGAGAATGTCACAGAAGGGACACCGTCCAGTGTAGGTGCCCGGTCGGTAGGCCGAGGGGTCCTCTGCTTCCTCCTTCCCTCCCACTGTAGCTGGGCTTCCGCCTTTCTGCTCAGTCCCCAAATGCCTGGCCCCACCCAAGATTCCAGGCCCCCAGCAGTGGGAAGGGGCAGTGGGGGCTCCCAGATTTGGCATTGCAGATGCCACCTGGCCCTGTGTGGCCACATACCCTGGGCTCCTTCCCAAGCCCTGGCTGCTGGGGAGTGGGGAGTCCCCAGCTATGAAATAGACTCACAGCAACGCAGCCAGACCACAGTGGCTACAGCTGGGACCCCCCACCACCCTCGTCTAAGACCCACTGCCACCTTCCCCCCAGCACCCGGCACTGATCTTGTGTCTGAGTCCCCTGGAGGACTTGGTAAACCCAGTCGCTGGGTCCCGTGCCCAAAGCGTCTGACTCTGTGGCGTCTCGGGTGAGGCCTGAGAATCCACATTTCATCTGGCCAGTGCTCTGGGGCCCCACTTTGAGAACCACGTTAACCAAGCTCGGAAAGTTTCCCTTCTTAGGAATGGCACCAGGACTTCATGTTTTGCTTCTTTCAGCCTCTCCTGGAAACCAAGCCAGTGTCTAAGGGCCATCGAGGGGGCAGAGGGGGTGTCTGGGATTAGTCCTTGCCGGCAGGCTGAGAAGCAGGGGGGCAAGATCATCTCACTGCTGGCAGGAACCCCCTGGGGGCTCTCTGCACATTCCGCAGCATGTGCTGCCCGCCCCTGGGCCAACCCCACACATCATTTCGAGCCATCACATTAACAGGTATAAAATATTTACTTAACTCAGCTTTTTGCAAATATTCCTTTGGTTCCTTTCCCTCTGCTGGGAACATAAGCTCTGCAGCCAATGTGAGCTGAAAGGGTTGGGTGTTGAATAATACAAGACAAGCCTGTGAAGGCTGGGCAGCTCCACGCGTGTCCGGATTGCCTGCCTGTGAAGCCCTGTCCCCCGGTCACTGCACCACAGGGGCTGGAAAAGCTGCCTCCATAAATGGGGGTGGAAGTGCGGGCGGGCCGGGGTGGCTGCTCAGGAGACAATTAAAATCACATTTCTAAAGCCTACCATCCACTCTTCTAGAAGCCAGTTGTCGAGACCTTCGGGAAAACAAATGAGAAATGTTTAAAAATGTATCACTGCTTTATCTTTTAATACCTTTTATTGAAATGTTTCCTTTTTTATAGGTTTTCTTCTGACTGCCATTTTGCTCCCCCCTCTCTCCTGGAGCTGCAGCTCCAGGTCCCTGAGGCTTAGTGGAAAAGCCCTAAAATAGTAAACGGATTCGGAGTGGCCCAGGGGCCACCCACCGGCTTCTCTGGGTTAGTCATGAATTGCTGCATTCCACCCCATCCTTTACGTGGTGAGGTGGGGCCTCTGGAGCCCAAGGTGTGACCTGAAGCCAAAGGACTTGTCGCCGTCCCAGGGGTCTGTCCCTAGGGCCCTGCTGGTGTCAGGAAGGGGTGAAGAAAGCAAGCGTCTTCTCCGAGAGCCCAAGGGTGTGGGTGTCCAGGGGACCCTGGAGGCTTGGCCTCCTGATCATCCCAGCCTCATGCCTCCCAGAACTCAGAAGCCGCAAGGATGCTCGGGAGGATCTTGCTCCCGGAAGGGCAGTCAGATCAGAGGCGAGGGAGTGGAAGAGTAGGGTTCGTGGGTGGCCTCTGGGAACTGAGAGCCACCCCGGCCATCAGCCAGCAGGAGGACATGAGGGCCTAAGACCACAAGGAAGGGAGTTCTGCCGACAACCAGCAGGAGCTTGGAAGTGGCTCCTTCCCCAGGTGAGCCTCTGATGAAACCGCACACTGGCCACCCCCTTCACAGGGCCAGGCAGGGGCGGCCACATCCAGGTCGTACGTACAGGCCCAGAACAAAGGACCCTAACTCAGAGGCCACGCAACCTGATCCACGGCCCCGGCTCTGGCTTGCACTGTCATTGAGATAAAAACAGTGAAAAGGATGAAAATATGCTCTTTTGGTAAGAGGAAGAGTGAAGTCAGGCAGGCAAGCTAGCCCAGAAAACAGATGGTTAACGGTTACCAAGGGACCTGTTCACCTCCTTGCAGAAGAAGGCTTTGGGGGTTTGGTTTACATGCTGACACGTCAAGACGTCATGGTGGGGGGGAGCTCAGCAGGCCCCCTCCTGGGCAGGAGCCAGCCAGGGCAGGGCCAAGGGGCTCTGCAGCCCTACACTCCCTCTCCCTTCCCTGCACCCCTGCCCTGTGTCACCTGGGACTGGACCGGGGTTACCTGCAGGGGGGACCCCACACCGGGCCCCCCCTTTCTGCTGTGGATCTCCACGGAGATCGTGAGGTCGGTGAGGGCTGGGCTGTGCTCTCTGCAGCCAGCCTCACACACGGCCTCACAGAGTTGAATGTGGTGAGCGCTTCTTCTGTGCTTGTGACCTCTACCTCCACGTGTTTGGTGACAGGTCGTCCCCACGGAGAACACGCTATCTGGCTTTCGGGCTGTGCCTCGCCCACAACCCAGGGGGAGGGCCCCGCTCCCAGCCCCGGGATGCAGCCTGTGGGATTGGGGCTGCTGTGGGCTCCTCGTGATCGTGGTCCCCGTCCCGCGTGAGCAAGGACGTCTTACTTATTTTCTTGGTAGGGCATCTTTCCTTCACGGTTGGCTCTCTCGGTTTCCTGCTGTCTCCGGGGAAGCCTGTGTGCCCGCTGTGCCTGCCGGCTGGGAACCAGCCCCTCAGCCCAGGGACAGCGTGGAGGGGGAGGGTGCCCACACTGGGAGCTTCCCTGGGTTTGCAGCCAAAGCCAGGAGGCTGCTCAGCTCTTTCTTCACAATGAAATGCAGATTTCCCATTAAAAGGCAAATCTTTATTTCAAAAGGTTCAATAGGATGTGACTTAAAAAAGATTTCCAGCTGGTTAAATTTAGGGCAGGGCAGCAGGCCCGGTCCTGAGCGCCGAGTGAGCCGGAGCCTGCAGCAGAGCCTCGGGAGGGGCTCGGCAGTTTCCACTCGCGGCGCCCCCCCTCGTGGGGCTTCTTTTCTCTCCCTCTGAGTCAGACAAACAATGCAGATGGCCATGCTGGCCAGGGTTGTGCTTACTTAAAATAAGCGACATCAGTTGCGGGGAGGCCAGCTGGAGATGGCCTCGTCCCGGCTGCCTGACCCCCTCTCTGCAGGGTGACACCCTCTCTGCGGGGTGGGCAGGACGTGTCCGGCACCCGGGGCTCTTTCTCCTCCCAGTGACCTGTGTGCCCTGCATGCAGCTGAGCTCTGGAGCCTGACCCAGCTGTTTCTTACTTCTATTCCGAGGCTCCTGTCCCTATTCCACCCCCCCATCAGGCCTCCTGGGGGGCAGGAGGAGCCCCTGGGAGTAGGAGAGTGGCCCTTAGACCCAGTCCCCTGACAGGCCAGATGAGCGGGCTGCTTGGACCTGGCTGTGCTGGACTGATGCGTCTCCAACATGCGGAGGGGCCCCCACGGTGGGCCAAGCCCAATGCCAGCCCACGAAAGCCAGCAGTGGAAGAAGCCCTATCGGTGGGACGAGGGGCCAGCCAAGTGGTGGGAATGGGGTGGCTGGGTTTGCATGTTCTCGGGTGCATGTGTGCGCATGGGTGGGGGGCTGTGGGTGGTGTGGGGGGATTTGCATTTGAGGGTTTCACAGCCCAGAGACCTCGGGGTGAAGCTGGTGAGGAAGGGGAAGCTGGCTGGGGTTTTGGGAACCACGGATCCCCTTCAGAGCAGCTCTCAGAGGGAAGGGGTATGGCCTTGGCCCATGGGTGGCTCCTCCCCTCCTCCTCTTCCTTCCCCTCCCCCTCCCACGCCCTTTCCCCTCCCCTCCCACCCCCTCTTCCCTTCCTCCCTTCCTTCCCCTTCCTCCCCACCCTTCTCCCCTTTCCCTCCTTACTGGCCCCGGAGAAGCTGCTCTCTGCTGGTGGCATTACTAACCAGCCTCAGAGACCAGCAGGCCCAGGCCCAAAGGTGCACCAGACTGGGCAGGAGTCTGGGAGCCCCACCATCTCAAACGTGCCCACTGCGGGGCCCCACAGCCTCCCTCTGCTCCTCAGCTTCCCTCCCCCATTCCCCGGACGGACGGAAAACCCTAGCCACCGCCCCAGGCCCTCCCGCCCCCACTGCATGCCCTGGTTCCTCTCCTTTCAGTCTCTGCGCTGGACATAAAAGCAGACGAATGGGCAGAGCATGATATTAGTACCAGAACCTAATTTCACAGAATTTTCGTGCAATACCCCATGAAACCGAACAAATGTGCTGTTGTGCAAATCCATTGCAAAGGCAGTGGAGGGTCTAGATCCCAGGGTGGGTGCTGAGGAACGGGGCACTGCGGGCTCTGGGGGTGTCCTGGAGGGCTCAGCCCAGGATCACAGGGAAGCAGAGCCTGACAGGAAGGATCTTGATTTCTTGGGGAGGGGGGTGGAGTCCCCCCAGGCGGGATGGACAGCCCAGCTCCCAGGACCAGCCTCCAAGGGGCCTTGTAAGGCACCTGTCAGGATGGTCTGTCCAGATGGAGGAAGGAGAGAGGAGACTGGCCCATGGCGGTCTCCTCCTGGGCTGGAGGTTAGCTGCCTTGTGCTTGCGTGCGTTTGGGTGCCGAGTGGGGTCCTAGGGTGTCCCTCTTGGGGCAGGTGGAGAGGGGCATGGAACAGGGTTTGGCCAAAGGGGATGGGATGACATCGCTACATGCCCCTCACCCCTTGAGAGGAAAGCTTTGCCGGGAGAAAAGGCATGGCCCCTGAGGACCTTGGGTTTCTGCTCCCTCCCCACTGCCCCCAAGCAGAGGGAGTGTGGCAGGAAGCCCCACCCTGAGGCTGGCAGGTGGGAATGAGGAAGGGGGGAAGGTAGGGCCAGGCCAGGTCCCCCAGGACACTTCCCAGTAGCAGCCGGGCCAGCACCCCTGTCCAGCCCAGTTCAGCCCAGGGGAGAGCCCCATGGTCGCACCATGGGAGCCCCAGGCAGGAGAGCAGACGTGCTTTGCCCATGCCATGCTCTGGTAGGGTGTCGGACTCAGAGATGGGCCCCCTCTGTGGGACAGGAGGACAAAGCACCATGTGGGACTGAGAGACACCCCCATCAGTGGGTTGGGGGTGCCTCCCTGGCTCAGAGATCACGTCAGCAGCTCCTCACTGCCCCTCTTCTCCTTCCCTTCACTCTCTGTCCCGTCATGTTAGCTTCTTGCCTTGCCTTTCTGTTCCTTGCTTGCTTTATGAAATATGCATAGACATTGAAGTGTAAATAATACATAAGCACAACGTGCCTGTGGACCCACCACTGGCCCCACTGCTCCTCCCGGTTTTATTCCCTGTCCCCAAAAGGGGAACTCTGTCCTGTGGTTTTCTTTTTTTTTTTTTTTTTAAAGATTTTATTTATTTCTTGGACAGAGAGAGACACAGTGAGAGCAGGAACACAAGCGGGGGGAGTGGGAGAGGGAGAAGCAGGCCTCCCGCGGAGCAGGGAGCCCGACGTGGGACTCGATCCCAGGACCCAGGGATCATGACCTGAGCTAAAGGCAGACGCTTAATGACTGAGCCACCCAGGCGCCCCGTCCTGTGTTTTGAATTGTTCATTTGCTTGCTTTTCTTTATGGTTGTAACTACTCTGTGTTTCCTCCAAACAGCATATGATTTACTTGTATATTTCTGAACTTTGTTCGAATAGACTCACACTGTATTTTCTTCTGCACCTTTTTCCCTTTTTTAAACTCTATGTTGTTTTTTCTGAGCTTCACGCATGCGAAACGTGGTTCATTTCTTTTCAGTGCCAGGTAGAATTCCAGTGTGGGAGTGCACCACAAACCCCCATCCTCCAGTTGTTGGATACGTGTTCAAGGATGTCAGGCTGCATTGCTATGAACATTGGGTTCTGGCTGGCTGACCTCTGAGGGCGCTGGGCAGAAGCCCCAGATTTGGAGGCAATCCCTAGTTTTCTGCTTTTCCGCTGTTCCAGAAACAATCCTGCTCCCTCCCAGCACAGCTGCTCTTAGCAGTCAAGGAGCCCATGAGAGCCTGCTTTCTCAGCCTCCAGGGGTTCCCACTGTTTCCCCTCAGGAGCAGCTAGCTGGTGACATCAGCAAGAGTCACCCTGATGGAATGGTCCGTTCCTCCAGGAACTGATCCTTTCTTCCTGCCAGGGAAGTTTGTGTGAAGGTGGGGTGAGTCTCTGGTCTGCTTCCCACTGTTATGGCCCTGATTTCTGCCTCTCTCCCCAAGGCCAGGCACAGGAAAGTTACACTGAAGGACTTGATGGATTTGCTTGTTCACAGAAGGCAACCAACTTACCCCAACTTGCCTGGAACAGTCCTGAGTTTTCTGTATCTCAGAAAACCTCACTGGGGTGCTGGGCCAACTAGGATGGTTGGTTATGTTCAGTCATCATAGTTCAATAGAGGCAATGTCTCATCCACTTATCTATCCATTTATCCATCCATCCATCCATCCCTCCCTCCCTCCCTCCATCCATCCATCTACTTAACCATCCATCCATCCATCCACCCGTCCGTCCGTCCGTCCGTCCATCCATCCATCCATCCACTCATCCATCCATCCACTCATCCATCCATCCATCCATCCATCCATCCATCCATCCATCCATCCATCCATCCACTTATTCATCCATCCATCCATCCATCCATCCATCCATCCATCCATCCATCCATCCACTTATCCATCCATCCATCCATCCATCCATCCACTTATCCATCCATCCTTCCATCTAGCCATCTATCCAACAAATGTTTCTTTGGTGACCACTGTGTGTTAACAAGACCTTCAAGTAGTTCATTGATTTGCTCTAGCACTTGTAGATTGGCTCCCCTTCCCTGGCCCCAGCTCCCAGAACCCCATCACCCATAGCCAGGGCGAGTCTGACACCTCTGTGTCCCACAACAGTGTGGAGCCAGTGACAGGGTCACCCGTACAGGGAGATGTGAAGCCACATTTTCACCAACAGAAGAGCTGCGTGTCCATCCCATTCCTGGGTGTTAATTGGGATTTTTTAGTTTTGGTGGTATGTCCCTTTTAGAGAATGTGGGTTGCTGCCACGTTAGAAAAGCTGTATAGGAGTGGTTGGTAATCATACCAGGGCTGGAGGAGTCTGCAGAGAGGGAGCATCTTGTCATGGCCATGTTAGGCTGCTGGAGTAAGAACCTGGTTCCTTGTCCCTGACCTTGGGGGCCTAGGGTGAGGCCAGCATGTCAAAGCCTTCCCAACAGGCAGGGGATGCTCATTCCCTCGTGGAGCCTGGGGCCCACGAACCTGGCCCTTCTGTGTATGACTGGGAGAAAGCCTTATGGATGGGGAGTCACCTTTGATTCAAAGGTACAACTTCACTTATTCATGTATTTGTAAGTCATTTATTGAGCATCTCTTGTGAGGAACCATGCTAAGGATTGTGTGGGGCAAATAGGACCTTGGGGGGTGGCCCAAATGCAGGGTGTTTGCAATCCAGATGAGGCCATAGGACACACATCACCGCATGCTGACAGAGCCAGGTCCAGAGGAGGCTGTCATGAAGCAGGAAGTTCAGAGGTGAGAGATGAGGGCTGGCCGGTCAGGAGAGCCAGGGAGGCTTTGTGGGAAGTGGGACTTAGCCGGGGGGAGATAGTTGGGTTGCTGTTTAGCAAATAGTCATAGCCTCTCTCCCACTGTGGGCAGAGAAAAAAAATTATTTTCCTTTCCCCATCAATGCCAAGGTTGATCAAGTGGCTTGTGTTGGTCAATGGGATGACAGTGGACAAGGCATGAGCAGAGTGCATGCTTGGATCCTGTGCTCTGGTGATATGCCATGAGCAGGGCCCCACCAGCCTAGGCTTTGGATAAATACACGGGGAGCAGACCTGGGCCCAACCCGCAGCCGGGAGTCAAGCTCAAGTAATACACAGCCTGAGACAAGGCTGTCCTGCCCAGCCCTTCTTTAACTGACAGAAAGGAGATTTGTCTGCAAACATGTCAGAGTGAGGGCAAATTCTTTCGTAAGCCACTGACTTTGTGGGTAGTTTGTTATGGAGTATTATGTGGGCAGTAGCTGCCTGATGCACTCACTCTAGTGGAGGGTGGGTTTGGGGAAGCTGATGTGGGGTGAGGGGTGAGGGTTCGAAGGTGTTGGGGAGGGCAGGGCTATGCAGGGGTGCAGAAGGAAGAAGACTGTGTGAGGTTAGCAGGGAGGCTGGAGAGGGTTTGAGGAGCGGGGAGGGGGAGTTGGAAAAGCACTTCGGAAGCAGGCTGTATGAACTGGTAGTGGTCTCAGAGAAGCTCCCCTACCCCAGGGCACAGTCTTTCTCCCCCTTATCACGACCTCTGTATCCAAGCTTGCTCCCGAATTGCCATAGAACTTGGGAAAAAGGTATTTTCTCTGGATGACTACAGGTGCTCACCACTCCCCACCAGAACACGTGGATGTTTCAGTGAGGGGCTCGATCCTTAGGAGGATATTCTGAGCAGATCCAGGCTCCGGGCCTTTTTTTTTTTTTAATTTTTAAAAGATTTTATTTATTTATTAGAGAGAGAGAGACAGCGAGAGAGGGAATACAAGCAGGGGGAGTGGGAGAGGGAGAAGCAGGCTTCCCGTGGAGCAGGGAGCCCGATGCGGGGCTCAATCCCAGGACCCTGGGATCATGACCTGAGCCGAAGGCAGACGCCTAACGACTGAGCCACCCAGTTGCCCCCAGGCCACAGTCTTTAACTTAATTCTGATTCTGGTGCCTCAGCCCTCAGCTCCCTTCAAGGACACCCATCCAAATGGTCTCTTAGGACTCTCCTTTCCAGATGCCCTAGCCAAAGAGTGGTGAACATAGAGGCAGGTGCCAGGATCAACGAGTTGCCTAGAGAGAAGCAGGATGGGCTTGGAAGTCCGGATGCGTAGCCTGGAACCATGATGGTCTGGAGAAGAGCCACGGATGCAGCGGGCACAGGGCCCCAGCAAGTGATTGGGCTCAGAGGGCTGGCTGAGGGCAGAGGCCTGGGGAGAAGCAGAGGACAGGAGGCCAGGGAGGAGGAGAGGACAGGGGGCCGGGGAGGAGGAGAGGACAGGGGGCCAGGAAGGAGGAGAGGATCCAACCTGAACACCATGAATCCGGCAAAAGCAACAACCAACACAGCAAAAAGTTTCCAAATATAAACAGCGCACATCCCATCAACATGTTAATTAGGGCTCATTAGCCATGAACAAGCTCTGCGCAGCCTGAGGAGGCCGCCTTGGGTGGAGGATGTCTCCTGGAACCTTCTATCTGCCCCCGGCGACTCAAGCCTGCGCCCATCTGCCAGGACCCCCGGGCTGCCTGGTCTTCTGCCACGGCCTGCACAGATGCCCTGCACATCCCCTCCTGTCGGGCCTTATTGTTCTGGTGGCTTGGTTTCTTTCGGCGCTGGGGTCTGATGCGTGCGTGACTAAGGCGTGAGGAGCTGCCAACACAACATAAAAATCCATACGAAGGGTCTCCTGGAGCAGCGGTAATGGACCGGAAGAGCTGCAAGCTGCTCGTGGCTGCCGGTCCCCGGTCACAGCGGGGCCGGTAACCCAAGCCCCTTGCCAAGCTCTTGTCACCCGATGAGGGCAGAATCTATTTGGAGGGGGAAAGAGGATGTAATTCCTGTCTGCCCTGCCCATTTAAATAGTAGCCATGAGATGAGCTCCACTCAGAGCAAAATAAAACAAGAAATCAATGCAGCCCGGACCCGCTGCCTTTTAATTATTGTTATTATTTGCACCGCTAAACTTGTGAGGATCCAAGGTGCCTTCCCGAAGGTTTTGGGCAGCCCGGAAGGTGCCGATAGTTGCCATCACTGGGTGGGTCCCCCAGGAGGTGTGACCAGGAAGAGCTGGGTTGTGTTGGGTCTCGGGACAAGGAGAGAATTTTGCCATGCTCTGGTTTTCAAGCCCATCGGGTGGGAGGATGGGGAGGAGGAGGGAGAGAGGACCTGCCAGAGGGGTCCCTGCTGGAGAGGGTGCTACTGATGCCCCGCCGATCTGTCGGTTTGCAGCCTCCCCCTCTCCCGCCCCCCGTGACCAGCGGGCGACAGGAAGTGTAAAGGGCTGGCCCCAGGCTGAGGTCCCCTCCTGCCACTCTCCTGCCCCTCCCTCTGCCTTTTCTGGGAGCCCTCATGGGAGTCGCCCACCAGGAACCCCCAGGTTGGGCGCTCCTTCTAGGGCACCCGCTGAAGACACTTGTAGGGACCTCAATTAGACATCCTATAATCATGAAAATTTCCAAGCTGCACACAGGTCTCAGCCCCCCAACAGGTAATGGGTGGGTCATTTCTAAGGGCGAGGGGTATTGGCCAGAGTGGCTGTCCCTGCAGGTTCCAGCTCATGCTGGGGGGTTCGCACTCTCCACCCCCTTTCACCTCTCACCTGCCAGCCACCCTCCGTTTCCTGCCACCTGCCCTGTGGACCTCACACTCCTCAGAGAGACAGCTTACCTAGCTCCGACAGTTGTGGTGGGGAGTCAAATCCCTGTAAAAAGTCCCCCTGCAAGAGTGTGTGTACATGTGTGTGTGTGCAGTGTATGTATGTATGTGTTGGTGCATGTAGATGCATGTGCATGCATATGCATGTACACGTGTCTATGTAAATGTACATCAATGCACATGAGTAGTGTATATATGTACACATGCGTGCATACATATTTATATATTGCATGTGCACATCCGTGTGTATATCTATACACATGTGCATGCACACACATATGCACGTGTATTTCTATATGTGCACACACATGTATGTGCATGCCACATCTATGTGTATGTGCACACCCGTGTGCATACGTGTATGTATATGTGCACAGATACAACTGTCCATCCATGTGTATATGCATGTCTTTGTTATATATATATGTGTGTATATATGCGTGTGTATATGTACTTGTATGTGCATGTGTACATCTATGTGTGTGCATGGGTGTATGTGTGTGTGCACCCACCCATGGGTATGTGTGGGTGTGCACGCCTCTGTGTATATGCACGTGCACATCTGTGTGCGCGTGCGTGTGTGTA